>NC_055682.1:1771433-1858933 GCF_017639745.1 Melanotaenia boesemani | reverse complement strand
TCAGGGTGAACTGTGTTCACAGACAGTGTTTCTGGAAGTCTTCCTGAGTCCATGCAGTGGTTTCCAGTAGAGAATCATGTCTGCTTTTAATGCAGAACATCACCAACATCCAGCCTTGTCCCCAGCACACAGAGATTCCTCCTGATTCTCTGAATCTTCTGATGATATTCTACACTGTAGATGGTGGATCTTCAAAGTCTGAGGAACATTTTTCTGAAATTATTCCACAGTTTTAGATCCAGTTTGTCTCAGATTGGTGAAGCTCTGTCCATCTTTCCATCTGAGAGACTCTGCCTCTCTGAAATGCTCTTTTTATACCAGTCATGTTACTGACCTGTTGCCAGGTAACCTGGTTAGTTGTCCAATGCTCCTCCAGGTGTTTCTGGTTTGTACCAGGTACTTTTCCAGCCTTTTGTTGCTGCTGTTCCAACTTTTTCCATCAGCTTCACTATCAGCTCATATTTTCATCACATGGTGAAACGTCTCCGTTTCATCATCTGGTATGATGGTGATCGGCTACTGGGGATAAAAGATGAGTTCATAAGATTCTGATTTTATTTATACTTTACAGCGAGTCCCAGCTGCAATGGAAGCTGTTAAAACAGAGTATATATTACTTCCTGCACAGTAAACCGACCCTGAACTCATCATCTAAACTGGGTTTATGGTGGAAGGATACGGTGGAACAAATAGTTCCAGCTGTGGGCTTCAGGAGGGATAAATGAACGTCTCCTTCAGTATTTAGAAGATGTGTGTTTGACTCGCCCCAAACACAAACATGTTGGAAGTGGAAAGTCTTTGAAAAGCTGCTGTGACGTAACTCGGGTCGTCAGCAGGACCCGCCTTCTCTTTTCAGCCTTTATTTACTTTTTAAATCTGGATTATCAACTCAAACAAACACAGATTCTGCTGCATTCAAATACTCACACACCCGTTTATCCCATTTATTCCAGTAGATCCTGTTAAAATCCCGAAAAAAACAGCCAGGGTTGAATGTTTTTCACATTTAAAACCTTATTTTATTCCTGGACAACAGGAAAACAGGCTGCAGATGATAGAACGTCACGAAGAGGAAACGTGGTTCTGTGAAAGTCTGATGTGACGTGTTCAACATGGATCCACAGACGTAACAGATGTGACTTCAGTTTGCATGGTGAGGTGAGTCCGTTCAGGTGTCAGGGTTACTGCACACATGTGGAAATGTACACTTATGAACAATTAAAATAACGTCTAGAAAAGTTGCTGATGGTGATGTGAGAAACTGGACTTTTGCTGGGATTAAATGTTTGCTGGTTTGATGGATCCATGCTGATCTGGAAGCTGGAACAAACCTGGAAATGAGTTCATATGTTATATAAAATAAAAAAATTCAGTAAGGAAATAAAAAAAAACATGTAGTATATGATAAAAGTACAATATCTTTAATATGTAAAATTTTTGCAAGATGTCAGATTAATAAGATTAAACTTATAAAACTACAAAAAGTCATGAAATCTCTATACACACACACTCACACATATATACATATATGTGTGTGTATGTGTGTGTAATATGTACACTATCGTTTAAAAGTTTGGGGTCACTTTGCCACGGGATTCAATAGGGAAGTGACCCCAAACTTTTGAACGGTAGTGTATATATAAGATATATTGTAAGATATAAATATATATTACATATAACATATAAAATAAGATAAATAAATATAAATAAATCTATGTATAAATGATTTAAGTGGAGCAGAGTATAAATAGTTGAACTTGAATTATTTTTATCCAGAAATTTCAGGTTGTTTATAACATTTTCTAAAAGGAAAAAGCTCATTAAATATAAACATCTTGATAATCTACTTTTTTTTATCTGTTTGAAGCATTTTTTTTATTTTGTTTAGAAACGTTCAGTATAAATAAAGTTGATTATTGTTAAATGTCTTTAAAAATAGAGAAAAATTCTCTGAGCATTTCTGTGTTTTAGCTCCTGTAGAAGATTTTAGTTCCGTCCAGTTTTAGCAGATTTTAACGGAACATTTTTATTCTTCATGTGACCCGCAGCTCCGTCCCGCCTTCATCTCTATAAATGTCCATGTTTTTCCGCTCACGCGCTTCCAGTTCTCTGACAGTTCCCACACGCTCCGCGGTCCGTGAAGGCAGCAGCAGAAGTCTTGACTTTGAGCCGCGCAGCTGCACAAACCCGCAAACTGTGCGGTGTTTCTGCGGAGCTCAGCCTTCAAACCGGCGGTGGAGGAAGAGGAGAGGAGGCAGAGGAGAGGAGGAAGAGGAGGGAGAGGAGGCGCAGCTCGGGACCAGGAGGTAAGGGGAAAAGTTTGCGTCTCCTCCGCCGCCGCCCCGCCGGGCTGCTCGGTGTGTTTGATGTGTGCGTTCGGCGCGTGTTCGACGCTGCCCCGCGGATGAACCGGTCTCTCCTCGCGCTCTTTTCACGCGGCTCCAGCAGTTTCCACCGCTTCAAAGCTCTTTTCTTCCCTCAGCGGTTTTCAGCGGGACAAAAGAACCGCGGCCTCACCTGGTCCGAGCTGCGGACGCTGCACGTGCTCGTTTCCATGGTGACGGTGGCGGCACGGCGGCCAGCTGTCAGCAGCCTACCTGATGATGATGGTGATGAAGGCTGTGTCCGAATGCCCCCCTTCTTCACCACATAGTGACTCACGAAGCTGCCTATTTTTTCCTCGCCGCAAACCACGTGACTACCGCGTCACCACGGCAACCACAACCCTCGTCAAGACGTCATTCCAAATCCATGTTTTATTTTATTCTTTGTTTGCTTACAGGTCATTTCTTTTTGCCTCCTTGCGCCATGTTGGCTTCTGCCCGCAATGCATTGTGGTCTATATTGACCCGTCTAGTGACCATCGATGCTCACTACTTTTCAAGATGCATTGTGGGTAATTTTGAGTGCCCTACTTTTTTTTCTCTGGACATTCGGACACGATAAAAATGCGTGACCCCGGTACAGGGCGTTATGTAGGGCGTCGGGTGGACATTCGGACACAGCGGGTTCTCCGTCCAGAGCCAGAAACGAGACCAGAACCTTTCACGTTTCTGTGTTTTCATTCTAGTCCAAACCAAAACTGGACCTGCCGCCTGATGGACTCAACAGAACTGGGTTGGTTCTGTTAAAAGTCCAGATTAACCTGGTTCACTTCCAAAGATGCAAAAACTTCCCAAATGTCCCAACAAGATTTCCTGGTTTCCATAGAAACGGTCCCCCTGAATAATGTTGTTTACTAAAAGCTGCGAACATAAACAGAAGGGATGTTCTGACGGACGTGAAGCTTCAGGTGGTTTTAGTTCGGATTAAACGCTGATGAGACGCGTTCCGGTCGGAACGCTTTCTCTATTAATCCACACCTTTCCGCCGCTGTTCCGTAATGAAGTTTGGAAATATGCCGTGACTTCACAGCGGAGTCACTCGGGTTTTAAAAAGGCCTGTCATGATCAGGTGTCGTATTCTGACTGATGATGATGTTACCTGTTACAGGTAACATCAGCTGACTCAGATCCACATATGCAGCTTGTTGATGGATGAGGTGTGATGTCATGATCATGGTGAGGATGATGATAATGAGAATAAAGATGGGGATGATGAAGAGAATGATGATAGTAAAGATGATGATGATAGTGAGGATGTTGATGTGAGGAAGATGATGGTGAGGAGGAAGATGATCAGTAAAACTGCTTCAGGATCTTGGGGTAAAAACGGAGGAAGTGAGGTGAACAGTTTAGTTTAGTCCTGTAGCTCAGGAGGAAGAGCAGGCGTCCACTAACTGGAAAGTCGGTGGATCGATTCCTGGCTTGCTTTAACTCTGTGCCGTAGTGTCCTTGGGCAAGACAATGAAACACACGAAGCCTCCCCATGTGTGTATTGGGGTGTGTGTGTGACATGGTGTAAAAGCGCTTTGAGTGGAAAAGGGCTGTATAACGGTCATTTTCATCTTTCCAGATTTGTGTTTTTTCTTCTTCTGTGGTGGTGAACAGAACGTCCCGTCGGTGTTTAATTTATTATAACTGGAAAACTAACACTACTTCTGGTTAGTTTGTGGACACGACGGATCCTAGAACCTAGACGTCGGATCCCAGCAGATCCAAAATCCTGCATCTTTCCTTGGAAGTTGGGAATATCGGATCATTCCCTCTTTGCATGAAGTTTTGTTGGGAAGGTCTGGCGAATCCAGTTCTGCACGACTGGGTTCTGAGGTTTAGGTCCAGCGGTCGGGTCTGTTCTAAATTCTGACGAATAAAGAACACATGCAGAGGTCAGAAGTCATCCTGGAACTTCCTGGCATGAGGACGGTGGTGACATCAGAGTGTCTGGTCGGCGGCAGTCGGATAAAAATAACCTCCCAGCTGCAGCCACATCACAAGAAACCTCCTCCCAGTTTACCCATGTGGACTAGGCTGCTTCCAGCTCCCCGGTTTAACCCTGTAGCTCCCAGTTCAGCTCCTTAGCTCCCAGTTTAAACCCGTTACTCCTAGTTTGACCCCGTAGCTCCTAGGTTAGCTCCGTAGCTCCCAGTTTAAACCCGTAGCTCTCAGTTTAACCTGGTAGCTCCCAGTTTAACCCCATAGCTCCCAGTTTAACCCCATAGCTCCTACTTAGCCCTGTAGCTCCCAGATTAACCCTGTAGCTCCCATTTTTGCTACGTAGCTCCCATTTTAACCCCGTAGCTCCCAGATTAACCCTGTAGCTCCCAGTTTAGCTCCGTAGCTCCCAGATTAGCCTAGTAGCTTCTAGTTTAACCACGTATCTCCCAGTTAGCCCTGTAGCTCCCAGATTAGCGTGGGAGCACCCAGAGTAGCTCCCAGCTTAGCCCCGTTTCACTTAGTCGATCGCAGATTAGCCTCGTAGCTCTCAGTTTAGCCTCGTAGCTCCCAATTTAGCCCCGTAGCTCCCATTTTAACCCCGTAGCTCCCAGTTTAACCCCATAGCTTCCAGTTTAACCCTGTAGCTGCCAGCTGTTTGATACCTCAGTTGGCAGGCCATCAGTTCCCCATGTGGGAGACCCAAGTTCAGATCCCACAGGGGAGGAATATTAACCCCTTCCTGTTGGGAATTTTTGGACCCAGGCGGGTTCACGACTCCTCAAACTCCTGGAAAACTGATGAGGATTCAAATCAAATTCATCCTAAATCTTCTTTTATCTCGACATTTTTCTACTCTTCTTTTTTAAATATTCTCCTTCTGCTAGTGGTAGTTTCTTCTGCTTTTTGAATAAAACTCTTCTACTTGTGTTCTTCATATTCATCTTTTATTCTTAGTTGCGTCTTCTTCTACATCTTTTGTTTATAGTCCTCTTCTCATCCTTCTTTGTTACCTTTACAACAGTCTTCCCTGTCTTCTTCCTGTCTTTTTTTTTGTTGTTCTACTTTTCATTCTTCTTCTTTTTCTGATCAGAGAACAGCAGAAATATTTTCAGATTTGGTTTAAACCTGAACTTGGTGAGTTTGAGCTGCAGGTTTACCATCAGAATGTTGGTTTGGACCCTGAACTCAACGGGCGGCCATCTTTAATGATCCGAGCAGGTCCTGGGACAGATGGCTGCTGCGTTAGTTTCAGTCTATATCTCAGAGACCCAGCGGCGGCCTGTTTTACGAGGTGCCAGTGAACACCTCGGTCCTGCAGCTGTAAGAACTTGCAGACCTGGTTTGGATGAAGCCAGAGAGGCAGCTGCAGGCGTTCCGACTCTGATCGGACGGCGCTCCAGCTGGTTCAGGATCATCTGAGAAAATGCGACTTAGAGCTTCATGGTTGGAGTAACAGCTGGAACACTGCCGAGTCGGAACGTTTCTGGACCAGGACGAAGCCCGGCTGCAACGCCAATGAAACTTCCTGTGGGATTAGCAGGAAGGATTTCACCTCCATATCCAGGAACAATCCAGAAGATTTTATATTAAACCATCAGCTGCATAAATAAAAAATAAAACATTCAAATACTTAAAAAAAACTTTTACTGATGTTTAAATAGTTTTTGTGGCTTTTTTTCATTCATGTAAATAAACAGAATATAAATCATTAATATTAAACCAAAGAAAACAACAAGAAAAAAATATAAATGGTTAAATAATAAAGACAAACATTAATGAAGAAATAAAAGTAGATTAATAATTAATGATAAAAATTATTTGTGTTGGGGTTAATTTACCTTCAACCAGGGCCGGACTGGGACACGGTCGGGCCGGGGGTCAAACACCCGCTCAGGCCACCCCAGCCCACACACTGCACACAGGTGAACGTGCACACGTGTGGGCATTAATCACCACAGCTCATTATTCTAACCAACTTTCACATAATGGAGCAGCTGTAGCTCAGGAGAGAGGAAGAGCAGTCGTCCACAACCGGAAAGTCGGTGGATTGATTCCTGGCTTCCCTTAACTCTGTGCTGTAGTGTCCTTGGGCAAGACACTGAACCCATGTTGCCTCCTGATGTGTGCATCGGAGTTTGAATGTGTGTGTTTAAAGCTACGAGCCTGGTTTTCTCTTGTTTACCCTCTTCAGCAGGACTCCTGTTAATGATGGTTTTATGTTGAGATAAACATGATTGTAGCGTTTTGTCAGCAAATCATATAGATGCCAATTTACTGCAATACGAGAAGTACGAGAAGAACAGCAGCTTCTCCGGATAAAAAAGTCGACCTTAGACACATAAGAGACTGTCCAACCTTTGGAGGGTTCCCAAACTTTTCTAAGCAGCAGCCTACCTGTGTTTGGTCCAGTAGGACCCTCCAAATATTTCATGCAGTAAAATAAGCCAAGCCATTACCATGGAAACCGAAACATCCACAAACGCACACGCCCAGCGGAGTAGTGGAGTAAAACCTCAGACATTTAACCAACAAGCAAGAAAGGCTGCAGTCACATCATTTAACAGCAGAGAAACACACCGAGGAAGCCACGAAGCTTCCACATCAGCTTTAACCCGGACTAATAAGATGTTCCTCGTCGGCCCAGTTTACAGCTGTTTCTGAGCTGCACCAGGACAGAGGTGGACAGATGTGGACAGATGTGGATCTATACAGAACAAGCAGCCAATGCATTAAATTATCTTCTGAGATTAACACAGCTCATTATATTACCTGATATTTTATCTATGATAGAAATTCCCATACAGGCCATTATTACAGCAGTAGTACCAGGGTTAGTACTACAGCAGTACTACAAGAGTCATTATTACAGCAGTAGTACCAGGGTTAGTACTACAGCAGTAGTACCAGAGTCATTATTACAGCAGTACTACCAGAGTCATTATTACAGCAGTAGTACCAGGGTTAGTACTACAGCAGTAGTACCAGAGTCATTATTACAGCAGTACTACCAGAGTCATTATTACAGCAGTAGTACCAGGGTTAGTACTACAGCAGTAGTACCAGGGTCATCATTACAGCAGTAGTACCAGGGTTAGTACTACAGCAGTAGTACCAGGGTCATTATTACAGCAGTAGTACCAGGGTTAGTACTACAGCAGTAGTACCAGGGTCATTATTACAGCAGTAGTACCAGGGTCAGTATTATAGCAGTAGTACCAGGGTCGGTACTACAGCAGTAGTACCAGGGTCAGTACTACAGCAGTAGTACCAGGGTCGTTATTACAGCAGTAGTACCGGAGTCATTATTACAGCAGTAGTACCAGGGTCAGTATTATAGCAGTAGTACCAGGGTCGGTACTACAGCAGTAGTACCAGGGTCATTATTACAGCAGTAGTACCAGGGTCAGTATTATAGCAGTAGTACCAGGGTCGGTACTACAGCAGTAGTACCAGGGTCAGTACTACAGCAGTAGTACCAGGGTCATTATTACAGCAGTAATACCAGAGTCATTATTACAGCAGTAGTACCAGGGTCAGTACTACAGCAGTAGTACCAGGGTCGTTATTACAGCAGTAGTACCGGAGTCATTATTACAGCAGTAGTACCAGGGTTAGTACTACAGCAGTAGTACCAGGGTCATCATTACAGCAGTAGTACCAGGGTTAGTATTATAGCAGTAGTACCAGGGTCGGTACTACAGCAGTAGTACCAGGGTCATTATTACAGCAGTAGTACCAGGGTCAGTATTATAGCAGTAGTACCAGGGTCGGTACTACAGCAGTAGTACCAGGGTCAGTACTACAGCAGTAGTACCAGGGTCATTATTACAGCAGTAATACCAGAGTCATTATTACAGCAGTAGTACCAGGGTCAGTACTACAGCAGTAGTACCAGGGTCGTTATTACAGCAGTAGTACCGGAGTCATTATCACAGCAGTAGTACCAGGGTTAGTACTACAGCAGTAGTACCAGGGTCATCATTACAGCAGTAGTACCAGGGTTAGTACTACAGCAGTAATACCAGAGTCATTATTACAGCAGTAGTACCGGAGTCATTATTACAGCAGTAGTACCAGGGTTAGTACTACAGCAGTAGTACCAGGGTCGTTATTACAGCAGTAGTACCGGAGTCATGATTACAGCAGTAGTACCAGGGTTAGTACTACAGCAGTAGTACCAGGGTCATTATTACAGCAGTAGTACCAGGGTTAGTACTACAGCAGTAGTACCAGGGTCATTATTACAGCAGTAGTACCAGGGTCAGTATTATAGCAGTAGTACCAGGGTCGGTACTACAGCAGTAGTACCAGGGTCAGTACTACAGCAGTAGTACCAGGGTCGTTATTACAGCAGTAGTACCAGGGTTAGTACTACAGCAGTAGTACCAGGGTCATTATTACAGCAGTAGTACCAGGGTCAGTATTATAGCAGTAGTACCAGGGTCGGTACTACAGCAGTAGTACTAGGGTCAGTACTACAGCAGTAGTACCAGGGTTAGTACTACAGCAGTAGTACCAGGGTTAGTACTACAGCAGTAGTACCAGGGTCAGTACTACAGCATTAGTACCAGGGTCATTATTACAGCATTAGTACCAGGGTCATTATTACAGCATAGTACCAGGGTCATTATTACAGCAGTAGTACCAGGGTTAGTACTACAGCAGTAGTACCAGGGTCATTATTACAGCAGTAGTACCAGGGTTAGTACTACAGCAGTAGTACCGGAGTCATTATTACAGCAGTAGTACCAGAGTCATTATTACAGCAGTAGTACCAGGGTCATTATTACAGCAGTAGTACCAGGGTTAGTACTACAGCAGTAGTACCAGGGTCATTATTACAGCAGTAGTACCAGGGTCAGTATTATAGCAGTAGTACCAGGGTCGGTACTACAGCAGTAGTACCAGGGTCAGTACTACAGCAGTAGTACCAGGGTTAGTACTACAGCAGTAGTACCAGGGTCAGTACTACAGCATTAGTACCAGGGTCATTATTACAGCATTAGTACCAGGGTCATTATTACAGCATAGTACCAGGGTCATTATTACAGCAGTAGTACCAGGGTTAGTACTACAGCAGTAGTACCAGGGTCATTATTACAGCAGTAGTACCAGGGTCAGTATTATAGCAGTAGTACCAGGGTCGGTACTACAGCAGTAGTACCAGGGTCAGTACTACAGCAGTAGTACCAGGGTTAGTACTACAGCAGTAGTACCAGGGTCAGTACTACAGCATTAGTACCAGGGTCATTATTAAAGCAGTAGTACCAGGGTGGTTATTACAGCAGTAGTACCAGAGTCATTATTACAGCAGTAGTACCAGAGTCATTATTACAGCAGTAGTACCAGGGTCATTATTACAGCAGTAGTACCAGGGTTAGTACTACAGCAGTAGTACCAGGGTCATTATTACAGCAGTAGTACCAGGGTGGTTATTACAGCAGTACTACAAGAGTCATTATTACAGCAGTAGTACCAGAGTCATTATTACAGCAGTAGTACCAGGGTCATTATTACAGCAGTAGTACCAGAGTCATTATTACAGCAGTAGTACCAGGGTCATTATTACAGCAGTAGTACCAGGGTTAGTACTACAGCAGTAGTACCAGGGTCATTATTACAGCAGTAGTACCAGGGTGGTTATTACAGCAGTACTACAAGAGTCATTATTACAGCAGTAGTACCAGAGTCATTATTACAGCAGTAGTACCAGAGTCATTATTACAGCAGTAGTACCAGGGTCAGTACTACTACTTTTTTTTCCTAGCAGGTGAGTTAGGCCACTTAAAGCTCGGGCAACCAGGAATGGTCCCACACCTCCTACGGCCGGTCCGGACCTGCCTTCAACTGAATTTTATTCAGTTTAAACTGGATTACGTTGAAGCAGCTTTTGGAAACTGAAGAAGAGGAAGATATGGAGCTGATTCTGCTGAATGATCCGTGTGTTCAGTCAGAGGCTTCTTCACGTCTGCTGCTTTATGCTTTAACCAGCACAGCCTACCTGAGTATTGTTGCTGACCATGTCCATCTCTTTGTGACCACAGTGGAGCATCTTCTGATGCTACTTCCAGCATGATGCTACATCCTCATGAGACAGCTAGCTTGATGCTAACAGCCTGCACGTTCACAGAATTCCTGAAAAAAAATCAGCTCTGTTGAAGTTGTTAAATATAATTTTATTAGATAAAGAATTAGTCCCTGCCCTCGAACACAGGATGAGTCCAACAGTTTGGATAAAAAACCTCCAACATGACTTTTTTCTAGAGCAGGTGGATTTTAGTTCAGTTATAAACATTTAAACATCAGTAGATTTTCTTCCTGGTTTAACTTGTTTTAACTGCAGTAACTTCATCAAACTGATGTTACCAGACTGAAACACTAAAGCCACATTTATGTCTTGAAACCTGGTCTCAGATGGTCCTGAATGACCCAGAAACTGAAGCGAATGTGGGGTGGGAAGATTTTAACTTCATTAACCGTCATTAAAGTCATCAGACCCGTTTTTCCTCGCCCTGCAGGAAGTCTTGAAAACATCACAGATGCTGATGTTTAGTTTAAACTCTGATAAAAACATGTGTAGTTCAGTCCTCCAGGGACCAGTTTCTGGACGTTTCAGTCCTCTGGTCTCAGATCTGCAGCATGTTTTTCTCCCTTAGGATGTTTAACTGTCCGTCCTCACAAAGATGGACGTTCAGAGCTGTGTGTGTGTGTGTGTGTTGTGTAACATGATAACAGACGTTCAGACTGATCTGAGTCCAGCAGAGGGAGCAGCTGCTCTGTTAGCTGGTCTCTCAGACTGGTACTGCTGGTTTTTTCTGGTCTGACTGGACCATAAAACCCAGCCGAACCAATCAGAGCTCGCTTGGTTCTGGGTCAGTGGAGGCAGCTTCCCGTCAGAACCTGAAGTAAATAAATAAAGATGACATGTTTGCTTCTTCACCTCCATCCGTGTTAAGTTGCCTTCACGGAGTAAACCTCGGATGTCCCAGGGTCAGTAAATGCAGCACAATCTCTTATTTTTTTATTTCTATTTAATTTATTAATTTTACTATGTTGTTTATTTTTATTTTCATTTTATTTATTTTCTTTTTTGTTTTGTTATCTTATCTATTTTATTTTATTTTATCAGTGCAGCCCTGCTCTCAGCTGTGTTCAGGTGCTTTGTTATTAACGGAAAACAGAGAAACCTGAAATGATGCGTTGATCATGCTCATGTGATCCTTTTGATTGACAGGTAAAAATAGAAACAGCTGTGTCATCAGATTCTAATCAATAATCTAGAATATATTGATCCTGGTCAGCTGATCTACGTTCTGAAAAGTTTGAGACACACACACACACATTCAGATGTTGAATCACCATTTTCCAGTGTGCTGCATTCAAGAACGTTCTGTAAAAACATGGGTGAGAGGATAGGAAGCTTTTCATCCCAGATGCCCCCCCCCCCCCCCCCCCTCCATCCCGACACGTTGTCCTGGTTTTGTGTGTGTCCCTGTTTTTCTGAACTTGTGGGGTCCACCAAGTTTTATGGGGTCCAGATGTTGAACCACATATGGAAGTTTTAAAGGAAAGTTTTAGGATTTTAGTCATGCTGTTGGGATGAGGCGTAAAGAATCAGTGGTTCTGGTTCTGGATTTAGACCTGAACACAAACCCCTCCAGTTCCCTTCTGTCAGCGTTTTGCTTCTTTCTCCTCCTTCCTGTTTTCCTGTTTTCTTTTTTTCAGACCCTGTCGCGGACTTGTGTGTGTGTGTGTGTGTGTGTGTGTGTGTGTGTGTTTCCACTCTGTAATTTCCTCCACAAATAGCTCGGAGCTGCAGTGGGCGTGTGCTGAATGTTTAGAAATTTTGTAAGCTACCGAACCCAAACATGCTCCTCCTCCTCTTCCTCTTCTTTTTCCTCCTCCTCTTCCTCCCTGTGGAAAAGGAAGGCAGATGAACACAAACAGTAGAGGAGGATTTGGTTTTCCCTCCGGGGTCCTGCAGGTCTTCCTGGGGGAGTTGAGGCCATGTCACTGTTCTGGTTTTGTTTTTAAAAGTCAGAAATTAAACGTGAACAGACCCGAACTCTGGAAGGAGCTCCTGCTGTAGACCAGTTCTCTGCTGTAAACCAAACAAATCGAAATAAAAATCTAAATACAAATAAATATAAACAAATAATTAAATAAAAAATAAGTGACTTTTCCAAACACCACCGTAAGACCTGATCAGTCCCACCCTGGTGGTCCCTGATGGACCCTCTGGATCGGGGTCCGGACTTGTTTCCTGCTCTCAGCTCTTCCAGTTCTGAAAGGAAAAATATGAATAAAATCTCATTAGAATTACGTAATATAATTTAGAATTATTATACATTTTTATTTTCTGTGTAACTGAGTTTCAGGAGTTTATGAATAAATATTGTATAAAAACAAATCTTCGTCTTCTCTCGTTTTCTCTCAGATTTTTCTCCATCTTTGCTTTTTTCTTATGTCTTACGTTTGTCTTGTAAATAAAATAATAATAATTATAATAGTAAAAACTGAACTTCACCGAGTAAACCGGACCTGATCCAGATCCAGGATCTGGTCCTGGATGGGGGTCCTGTCAGACTGACCCCCCACCTCTGCCTGCAGTGAAACCTCTTTATTGTAGATGAGCAACTCTTCCTGTAATCTTCTCTGATCTTCTTATTTTTCCCCCCGGAGACGTCCTCATGATAAACACTTCTGCATCGCCCCCCTCAGGCAGAACCCTGGAACTGCAGCTGGGTCAGAGCCCAGTCAGAATCAGACCAGAAACATGTGAAAATGTTTGATCTTCTGAGCTCTGAGCTCCACAGACAGTTGAGCTGACTGGCCGGATCTCAGAGTGGCCTCCGGTTCTGAAGCCTAGAAAAGGTTTAGTTAGTTCTGCTGGGATCTGGATCTGAGTTTGCAAGTTGTACCACCTGGACAGAACCGGTTCTGGCAAAGATCTTGGTGGGTTTCAGCTGGACCTTTCCATCCATCGCTGATCTGGATCAGACCATGTGGGTTGTGTGGTCCGGACCAGCTACATCTGTAATGGTGCCAGGACTTTTCCCAAAGTCGAGGTTCTGCAGGGTTCTGTTCGGTTCTGCCCTTCAGTTCCAGATTTCTTTCATATTGCTGTCCCAGGTGTTGATATCAGGGGTGTTAAACATACGGCCTGCGGACCAAAACCGACCCGCCAGAGGATCCAATCTGACCTGCAGGACGAATGTGGTAAATCTGAAAATAAGACTGGGATCAGTCTGTTATTTTACTGGTCTGACCCACTGGGATCAGATTGTTCTGAATGTGGAACCTGGACCAGGACGAGTTTGACCTTCTGCTCTAAATGGCCACTGAGGCGTTTCTGAATGTCAGTGAGCAGGAATGTTCAGGAACATGGAGGTTGGGAATGTGTGGGATTTATCATCCAATCAGAGCGACTGATCTGTTTGATCTGGCTGAGTTTAGATCACTCCCTATAAAAAGCTGATAAATGAGTGTTCTGGACTCTGCTCTGGGACGTCCATCTTTCCCAGAAAGCTTCCTGAGAACTCCTCCATGTCTCCTGAACAGACCTGACCTCTGTTTGGACCATGTGACCCATCTGTGGCAGTGAACTCCGCCTCCCTCATTAGGACCCTGAAAGGGGTCGGTGGACCGGAAACATCCTTCCATTTGTTCCTGCAGACCAGCTTCCAGAAACAGTCCCAGCTCTGTTTTCCAGTCCGGTTCAGGACGGGTCGGTGCTATATGCATCAAGGTTCTGATCCAGCCACAGCCAATCAGATGGCACAATTCTCTGGCTGTGATTCAGACTGTCAGCTCCCACTGGGTTCTGGCCCAGCACGAGCAGGGCCGGTGGGGGGGCTGTAAAAGCCTCATGCAACCTGAATGAGCTGATGTATGGAGTAACAGGTTCAATCTTCGGCCTGTAGAGCTCATGTTGAGGTGTCCCTGAGCAAGACACGGAACCCCTAATTGCTCCTGATGGGTTGTGTTTAGTGCCTTGCATGGCAGCTTCTGCCATCCGTGTGTGTGAATGGGTGAATGTGATGTATGAGGTAAAGTGCTTTGGATATCATCCCAGGTACAGTAAAGCTCTATATAAATACAGACCATTTACCATTGTTACCATTTCTGGTCTGCATCATAAGACATAGACAGCAAAGGAAGAGCTGGTTAGTGGGGATGGATGTTTAGCAGCAAAAGGCAGCAATGCTCTGAGCTGCTCCTGGAAAAGGAAGAGATGGAGAATCCTGGGAATGATGAGCCGCTGTGTTTTAGTGTTATCTCTTCCACCACCAGGAGTGGTGGTGTGTAGCTCTGTGGGGTAAATGTGATGAATAGCTACCCTTTAGATGATCTACGGATGTTTTCCAGACATTTCTATCCCGTCCAGGAGGTTTACAATCCAGCCACTAAATGTAGTTTTAATCAGAGACTCTATCTGATAAATCCACAATGATCCATGATAACAGCATTATTTATCACATTTCATCATAAAAACATCACCATCACTACTATGTTGCTAAGACACCTCTATTTAGACCTGGACATGATGATGAAGCCGCTTCCTGTCAGACTTTCCACCAATCAGAGAGCTTAGATTGACGGTAACGTCCAATCAGGAGCAGCCAAAGATCAACCAGTGAGCAGAAAGTTCTATGTGTGTGTGAAAAGAAGAAAAGTAGTGCTAACATCCTGGCTAATATCCTTGCTAAAATCTCACAAACATTCCGGCTATTACCCCGGTCAACATCCTGCTACTGTCCCTCTAACATCCCGCCCACATTCTGCTAACATCCTGCCTACATCCAGCTAACATCCAGCTAACATTCTGCTAACATCTAGCTAACATTGTGCTAACATCTAGCTAACATTCTTCTAACGTCCAGCTAACATCCAGCTAACATCCAGTTAACATCCAGCTAACATCTAGCTAACATCCAGCTAACATTCTGCTAACATCTAGCTAACATTCTGCTAACATCCAACTAACATCCAGCTAACATTCTGCTAACATCCAGCTAACAATCAGCTAACATTCTGCTAACATCCAGCTAACATCCAGCTAACATTCTGCTAACATCTAGCTAACATTCTGCTAACATCCAGCTAACATTCTGCTAACATTCTGCTAACATCCAGCTAACATCCAGCTAACATTCTGCTAACATCCAGCTAACATTCTGCTAACATCCAGCTAACATTCTGCTAACATCCAGCTAACATTCTGCTAACATCTAGCTAGGAGGGCTTCATTACTTTGTTTTCTCATGTTGCTTTGATTCGTTAATAAAGAGGTAGGGTAAACATGCTTGTATCCCTTGTATGAGATCGCTACAGAATCAAGCAGATCACTAGATCACACTCCAATCTTCCTGAAAGGTTGGTTGGTTACTGACATAAACGAAAGCAGACATTCAGATTTACAAGGTGTAATATCTTAGCAGTAAATTAAATTTCAGACTCGTGATCAGTTTGTGGAATCGTTTTATTTTCTCCTCCACAAATGATGTCGGTGACGTCTTTTTATCATTCATGATGAAGGAATTTCACTTCATCATTTTTAAAGTTTTACATGGAAGACAATTTAGTTTTTTTTTTTTTTTTATTTCAGAGCAGCTTTAGCTGAAAATGAACAGATGTTTACACATCACACAGCTGTTACTCTGTACCGATGACGTCCAGAATCTTCATCAATAACTTGATCAGAAACATCTCAGAGATGCAACCAGTCATCAACTGATCCCACAAACACCCTGCAGCATCACCAGGTTATGTCAGCGGCCCGCGGACCTCCGCAGGCTTTTATCCTGGAACAACAGATGGTCCCGGGACAGGAGGGAGGGGCTCGCTCACTCTCTCTCTCTCTGATGGAGATGAGGATCATGCTGCAGATTTAATCCCTTCCATTCAGGGAAAACCGTCTCACACGGCCTGCATGTCAACTCGTGCTGAACCAACAGAACCAGAACCTGGAAGAGGAAATGTTACTGGACTCTTCAGAGCATCTGGTTTAATTAAGTTTCAGGTTTCTGGGTGGCTGGGTTTGTTTTGTTGAACCAGATCCAGAGATCCTGCTGGAAACTTTGGACTTTCCTGACATTTCTCTCCTTCTGGTTCTGGGAGTTGGATCAGGAACATCTGAGACTTTAGGGTGACCTGCAGGCGTCAGCAGGGTTTGAGTTTTAGGGAGAAACTAAGGCTGCAGGTTCTGGTTACCTGGGGAGGGACTGTAGACGTGACTGGACAGGCGAGGACAAGGTCCAGAGGTTTTATTGGCTGTGAGGAGGGAGGGATTCAGGACAGAGGTTAACCTCACAGGGAGGATTGAAGGAGCGCAGCAGCTGGATTAAAACAGAACCAGGAACGTCGCTCAACCAGAAGGATGAAAACTTTCACCTGGACCGTGACCAAGCCTCACCTGGATCAGGTCTGAGTCTGAGCTGGAACTGCGGGACGGGGTCATGTATGTCCTCTTCACCCTGGCGGTCCTGACACTGCACAGCCTCCTCAAGAAGCGGAACCAGGAGCTGAGTCTGGACGGAGGCGGCGAGGTCGTGGCATGTAGGGGCAAAGGTGGAGGAGGTGGAGCTCTGAAGGCCGACAGGTGCAGCGCTGCAGGGAAACGGAGGCGAGGCGGAGACAGCGTCCCCATCGGCAGGAGGCGGGTCCAGGTGAGGAGACGAACGTGATTATGATGGTTTCTGATCCAAAGAAAGAAAATATCCAAGGATTTAATTATTTTGGATATTTCCTGATCCAGGAGCAGAAGGAAGCAGGTAAATATGATCCTGATGGATTTTAACTCAGCTGTAACCTGATTGGAAGAATCCAGAAACTTTCAGTCCATTCTGAAGGTTTATTTTTCCAGCTGCTGGTTCAGTTTTCTGACTTTCTGTCTTCTTGGAACATCTTCAGTCAGAATAACAGCAGCTGCTTTTTCGTCTGCTTTTTTTTTACTCTGTGTAAATAGTTACTTTCGGGGGTGGGGACTGAGTCGTGACCCCGCCTCTTTTTCTATCCGACCCCTCCCATTTTCAGATCTGTAGTCCTCAGAGATCTTCACCACTCGTTTTTCCAGTTTCAGGAAGCATTCCCACTGGTTCTGTTTGGTCCATTCGAAACAGACCGGGTCTGCTTCCACGGTCCTTTTGGAGCAGTTTGGATTGATCCTGGTTAGGACTGGGCGGGATTGCTGGAAACTTTATCACAAAAGTCTTTCATATCAGTCAATATCGATAATTATTGATTACTTTCTTTAACCTATTCGAGATAAGGACCAGTGGGGAAAAAAGCTGGATTTAAATATTTTTATTTTAAACATAACATTCAACCAGAGGTCAACACAACTCTGAAAAACTCAAATAAAATAACATCCTGGTCAATGTGCAAAAAGAGACATTAAATAAAGGCTCAGTCAAACAAAATGTGCAGTTGAAAGAAGAAATGAGTGTAGACCTGAGGTAGAAGTAACACCTCTGACAAACGGTAATATGTCCGTATCAAACCCGTAAAAAACTAAAAACAACTCAACATGGTTTCACTGCTAAAGAAAACCGTTTCACCCTCTTAGGCTTTAAGGCCACACTGGTTACAGCACACACAAATAAATAACAACAGCAGATCAACGAGCAGTAAACAACTGTCTAACACGCTGTTTTCACATGTGTGCAGAATAACAAAAACCTGTACCCATCCGGTCATTGGTGGAAGTATCAAGCCAGCGTATGAGTAAAATAACTCAAGCCAGCATAGCTTCATTGCAGATTCTGGGCAAGGAAAGCTGGTTCCCCATCTGGTACCCGGGTACATGAGACAATACCCCCCCAGTACTAAAAATCCTGTCATACTGGAGCTGGTGGCTGGAATGCTCTAGTATTGTTTGTCAAGCTGGGACAGTCATTGAAGGATGCGTTCATGTGGCTTCCACCAGTCCAGGGCTCCGACTCACCGTCTGCATCTTTCAGTGAGAAGCAAGGCGTCTTCCTCGTCTTCTTCGCTTTGTCTTTTGAAGAAACCTTCCCAATGATTTCTGGTTTCTTCACACCCAGTGGCAGAGGTGGTTCAGTGGCAGCTCCTCTTTCATATGGGGGGGTCTGCCTGCTCTCACACACCTGGGATTCCCTACTCCAGAGACCACCACACAATAGGGGGCGTGGCAATGCCAGCAGATCTGACAGATTTGCTGGGATTTGAGACATCGGCCTTTCCTCTGTTATCCACCATTTCCTCTCGCGCTCTTTTCTCCTTCCACTCCGTGTATTCGTTGTGTTGAAGCAGTTTTGAGGCACGGTGGCGCAACACGAAGCTGCTACTGAGCAGGCGGTTGCTAGCAGCTAGCTTACCAAAGAGCGAGTGATGCACCAGCTTTGCTGAGCCGAGCTGCGAGAGGCTGAAGCCTTCCAGTCTCAGAGAAGTCCGGCGACACTCTGACCTATTTTCCGTTCATATTGACATTTCTATTGCCATAGATATCGTTATTGTTTTGTTGCCTAGCCCTACTCCTGGTTCAGACCAAAGAAGCATACTCTGGTTCTGGTCCTGGTCCTGGTCTTGTTTCTGGTTCTCCTTATGATCCTGTTCTGGTTCTGGTGGTCCAGGATCAGATTTCCTCCTGCATCACATCTGGACCAGAAACGATTCTGGTTGGATTTCCTGGAACCAGGATTGTCTGAAATCCTCTGACTCGGTATTCTGGGTCAAGTCCTATCAGTTATGTCATCATCATCATCACATTATGATGAAGATAATCTGCCTGCTCATGTTTCTCTGCACGAAGGTTGAGCTGCAGATTTTTAGATGGACATAAACCGACGTAGAGAGATGCTGATGGAGGAGGAGGATGAGGATGATGCAGTTATCGTGTGATTCTAAAAAAGAAAAATCATTTCACATTCACTCTGAGAAGTAAGAGCAATAAACCAGCAACTAGAAACTGGAGATTTAATACGTCATTACTTAAAGATCCTGAGTTTATCAGCTACTTTAAAAGAGAATGGTCCTTATATCTAGAAAATAACGACGTGCCAGAAACTTCAGCGTGTGTTCTTTGGGAAGCAGGAAAAGCAGTAATGAGAGGGAAAATTATTTCCTTTTCTTCTCATAAGAAAAAGAAGGAAACTTTGATAATCTCAGAGTTAGAACTCAGAATTAAATCCTTAGAGGACGCTTACCATGTCTCCCCAGAAGAACACACACTAAATGCTATAAGGAAAGCTAAACTTGAACTTAATGAAATAATAGATAAAAAGACGCAGTTCTTGGTGCAAAGACTTCGCTTGGAGAATTTTGAGCATGGCAACAAATCTGGAAGGTTCCTGGCTAATCAGTTAAAAACAAACAAGGAGAAAACAACCATCTCCTCTGTCAGAGATCCAGAAGGAAACATCAGCCACGACCCTGACAAGATAAATAACACTTTCAAAGAATTCTATAAAACATTAAATACATCACAACTAACTACAACAGATGACAATATTGATAAATTTTTTAGTGAAATCAATCTTCCAAAATGAAAACATAAAAATAAAATGACTCGGGTCCAGATGGTCCAGGTCCAGACGTCCAGGTTCAAATGACCCAAGTCCAGATTACCCAGTTTCAGATGACACAGGCCCACATGGTCCAGATGGTCCAGGTGACTCAGGTCCAGATGGTCCAGGTTCAGATGACCCAGGTCCAGATGACTCAGGCCCACATGGTCCAGATGGTCCAGATGACTCAGGTCCAGATGGTCCAGGTCCAGATGACTCAGGTCCAGATGGTCCAGGTTCAGATAACCCAGGTCCAGATGGTCCAGGTTCAGATGACCCAGGTCCAGACAGTCCAGGTCCAGATGGTCCAGGTTCAAATGACCCAGGTCCAGATTACCCAGGTCCAGATGACACAGGTCCACATGGTCCAGATGGTCCAGGTCCAGACGTCCAGGTCCAGATGGTCCAGGTTCAAATGACCCAGGTCCAGATTACCCAGGTCCACATGGTCCAGATGGTCCAGGTCCAGACGTCCAGGTCCAGATGGTCCAGGTTCAGATAACCCAGGTCCAGATGGTCCAGGTTCAGATGACCCAGGTCCAGACAGTCCAGGTCCAGATGGTCCAGGTTCAAATGACCCAGGTCCAGATTACCCAGGTCCAGATGACACAGGTCCACATGGTCCAGATGGTCCAGGTCCAGACGTCCAGGTCCAGATGGTCCAGGTTCAAATGACCCAGGTCCAGATTACCCAGGTCCACATGGTCCAGATGGTCCAGGTCCAGACGTCCAGGTCCAGATGTTCCAGATCCAGATGGTTATCCAGCAGAATTCTACAAAGAACGCTGGCACCCACTTTCTACAATATATTAGAAATAAAGGAGAAAAAAAAAATACCTTCAAATATGAACCCAGCTAATATTACAACTAACACGGGCAGATTAATTAACATCATAGATTATTCTACTTTACATAACCTGGAATCCACAGTCATTTCTTTAGACGCAGAAAAAGCATTTGACCGAGTAAACTGGAAATTTTTATTTGCAACGTTAAACAAATTTGGGTTTGGGTCATCTTTCATTGATTGGATAAAAATATTATATAACAACCCAAATGCATGTGTGAAAACCAATGATCAAACTTCTCCAAGCTTCTGTTTGCAGAGAGGAACCAGGCAGGGCTGCCCGCTTTCTCCATCACTCTTTGCTATTTTTATTAAACCCCTAGCTGCTGCCATAAGACAAAATAAAGAGATTAAAGGAATCCATGCCAAAAATATAGAACATAAGATAAGTCTTTATGCTGATGACATATTACTTTTCCTCCAGAACTCATCGACATCTCTCCCCGAGACAATCACACTTATTAACACATTCTCATCAATATCTGAATACTCTATTAACTGGTCTAAGACTATTATTATGCCCATCAAGTGTGACTTACAAAACACACCCAATACTACAATACAGTCTAGAAACATTAGATATCTAGGCATAAACATTTCTCCCAGGTTATTCTACTATTCTATTCTACAGTCAGTTAGCAGACGCTTTTATCCAAAGCGACTTACATTTGAGAGTAAGAACAACACAAGCATGAATTCAAACAAGATGGGACGTCATAATTAAGTGTTAGTCAGACCGCTTTTGAGTCCAGTTGGACCAGGTGCTGTCATGTAGTGCTAGTGCAGTGCATATAATTTCATTTTATTTAAATACAAGATCACGATTTCATCACACAATATCAACTTGGTCATAAGTGCATGATTTCATCACACAATATCATCTTGGGTATAAGTGCAGCAGCTTCTTCAGTACTTGGTTGAGCCAAAGAGCTGGACAAATCCTTCTAACTCATTTAGTTAAGCTAAATGTGGAAATGCTTCTTAAACAACTGAGTCTTTAGCTTGCTCTTAAAAGTGGATAAGGACTCTGCGGATCGGACGGAGTTTGGTAGATGGTTCCACCACCGGGGAACAACAGAGGAGAAGAGTCCAGCTACTGATTTTGCGCCACCTTGTGGTGGGAGCACTAGGCGTCTTTCACTGGCAGAGTGTAACTGTGGAGAGGGAGTGTAGCTCTGGATTAAGGAGTGGAGGTAGACCGGAGCCGTTTGGGTTATTGTTTTGTAAGCCAGAAGCAGAGCTTTGAATCTGATGCGCTGCAACTGGAAGCCAGTGGAGAGCGATTAGCAGCGGAGTGACATGAGCTCTTTTGGGCTGGTTGAAGACCAGATGTGCTGCTGCGTTCTGGATCATCTGCAGAGGTTTAACTGAGCATGCAGGCAGTCCAGCCAGTAAGGAGTTGCAGTAGTCAATGCGTGAAATGACCAGAGCCTGGACCAGGAGCTGGGTCGTGTGTTCAGTCAGGTAGGGTCTGATCCTCCTGATGTTGTAGAGAGCAAATCGGCAAGATCCAGCAACCGAGACAACATGGTCCTTAAAGGTCAGCTGGTTGTCTACCATGACACCAAGATTCCTGGTAGAAGATGTAGGCACTAGTGTGATTGAGTCAAGCTGCACACTTATCTGTGGCGGTAAAGAAGGATTGGCTGGAGAGACAAAAAGCTCAGTCTTGGACAGATTTAGCTGAAGGTGGCGATCCTTCATCCATGCGGAGATATCAGCAACATGCTGATATTCACATTGAGACGTTGTGTCATCAGGTGGGAAAGAAAGAAAAAGCTGAGTGTCATCTGCATAGCAGTGGTAGGAGAAACCATGAGAGCTAATGACTGCACAGAGTGAGGAGGTGTATAGGGAAAAGAGAAGAGGGCCAAGCACCAAGCCCTGAGGCACCCCTGTTGTCAGCCCATGTGATCTGGACACGCCCCCTCGCCAAGATACTTTGAATGATCTCCCTGTGAGGTAGGACGTAAACCAAGAGAGGACAGATCTTGAGATGCCAAGCTCCAAGAGTTTGAAGAACAGTATATGATGGTTGACCGTGTCAAAGGCAGCAGACAGGTCCAGCAGTATAAGGACTGAGGATTGACCAGTGGATCTGGCAACCCGTAGGGAATCAGTAACTGACAGGAGAGCAGTTTCAGTAGAGTGGCCTTGCCTATAGCCAGACTGATATGGATCTAACAGGTTGTTGTCTTGGAGGAACTGTGAGACCTGACTGAAGACGGCACGCTCTAGTAGTTTAGACATGAATGGAAGCAATGAGACCTGCCGGTAGTTTCCAACCTGGGCTGGGTTGAGTGTGGGTTTCTTCAGCAGAGAGTAACCTGAGCTTGCTTGAAGGCAGAAGGAAAGACACCGGATTTAAGAGAGGAGGTGATAATATGGGTTACTGCAGGTTTGATTGTAGGTAAAATGCTCTGCAGGATGTCAGAGGGAACAGGATCAAGAGGACAGGTCGTGGGTTTTGAGCTGACTAGAAGTTTAGAGACTTGGTCCTCATTTAGAGAGCGGAAGGAGCAGAGTGAGGCACCAGTAGCTGGTTTGGTAAGGCTGAGTTGGTCAGGCTCAGTGAATTGGTTACTGATGGTAGCAACCTTTTCAGTGAAGTAGGAAGCAAACATTTCTGCAGTCAGCACAGTGGGAGGCTGAGCAGGTGGTGGAGATAGAAGAGAGTTAAACACCATGAACATGTTGTGTGTTGGGAGCATTGTGGATCTTGTTCTGATAAAAGGTTTTCTTGGCCGCCTTTAGGCTGGATGTGAAAGTTTCAAGTTTTTGCTGCTACTCAGACAAGTCAGTGTGCTCTTTTGATTTGCACCACTTTCTTTCTGCAGTCCTGAGTCTGGCTCTGTGCTCCCTTAGAGCCTCTGTGAGCCATGGACTGGGAGGGTTTTGTCTGGCTGGTTTTGACACCAGAGGACAGAGTTTGTCCACCAGAGGACAGAGTTTGTCCTCTTAGTTATCAGAACTAATTAAATTATGTCCAGCTTCTTAAAACAATAGAAGATGATCTCTCACGGTGGCACAGTGGAGGCGCTTACCCATAACACTCATGGGGAGGGTTGCTACAGTTAAAATGACGGTTCTATCTAAAGTAAACTACCTGTTTTCAATGATACCCACTAAACCATCCTCCAGCTGGTTTAATGGAAAAGTAAGCCATCACGTGTCAGTCTAAAAACTTTACAACAGACTAAAGATAGAGGTGGATTGGACCTACCCAACTTAAATCACTATTTCTTAGCTAACAATCTGCAATATATCTCCAAATGGCTTAAACCTAGTGGTCTGGATGAACCATGGTTAGATGTAGAGCAAGCATCGTGTGAGGACGCTGCTATGCCGCAACAACGCGATGCTGCGCTTTTTCACATACACCAGGACACCGGCCCAAAAGTAATGCGGCCCACTGGGAATCTTCCCGAACCTCTCGATTAGCCAGCATTGCTCTTGATGTGTATTTCAGCAGGAGAAATCGGAGGTTTAGCTCTAGAGCGTGAGAAGCCACTCAAATGTGCGAGTCTCACGGTCGATGCATGAGAGTTGGCAGCCCTGTAAAACAAATGTGGCGTACCGGCTCGCACAGGTGAAGTGGTTCACCACGGTCTCATGCTGCTGTCAAGTATGACATGAGAGAGAGATCACTCCGCAAGAAACGAGAGCGTTCAGTCGAGATACTCCATAGTGAAACCTGCTGTCATACACAGTTTATGGTAAAGTAAGATAGGAAGAAAAAAAAAGACTCAAAAATGATCGCAGTTGGCAAACTCATCACGCTCATTTTTTCTTACTGAGCAATTAATTGACTTATTACATATCGTGACAGGCCTAATCTCCAAGCCCCAAAGCTATTATCAAAAACATATAGACTATTATCTAAATTAGAAGTCTCAATCTGTCTTCCAACTTCAAAATGGGAGGGTGACTTATCCAGTAACTTTAATCAAGATGAATGATCACAAATATGTTTAAACACCTTTAAAATGACTAAAAATTCAAATATGCAACTAATACAATTCAAAATTCTGCATAGAGTCATTATACAGGACAAAGGATGTTCAGGATGGGTCTGTCACAATCAAACATCTGCACACACTGCAATGAAAACACACCAGATAACTACCTCCATGCCTTGTGGTCCTGCACACCTGTCCGCAGGTTCTGGCTTCAGGTATGTGTGGACATGTCAACATGGTTTAAATGTAATATTCCTACAATCCCCGCACTATGTCTACTAGGTGACTTGGGTGACATTAATATGGCAATTAACTCTGCACACATGATACACACAGCATTATGCATCGCAAAGAAAACTATCCTTGTGAACTGGAAAAACAAAAATAATCTGTGTATTCAGCAGTTTAGGAATCTCTTAGTAGACCACATCAGTAGTGAGACAATGTCTGCCTCCATAAAGAATCAGTTGGCTGGATTTCATTCTCTCTGGTCCCCTGTGATTGGCCCCATCACTTAGTGTAGGTGGAGGACTGTGACCTCGTCACTTAGGGGGTTGGATGTTGGTGGGGGCTGCCTTCTGGCTGCTGATCCCTGATGGTTTCCTGTGGTGGGGATCTGGACTGCTCCGCTGTGGGGGCGGCACCATGTCCGTCCCTGTGGAGCTGTGGAGCTGTGGAGGGGGGGTCTGCAGATGGGGTTGCCTCGTGGTGGTGGCTGGGTGGGGCTTCTGGGCTCTGGTGCCCAGGGGTGGCCCCCTCTCTTGGGGGATTGTTTAGTGCTGGGGTTCTGGGCCTACCTGGGTGTGCAATGGGCTCTTGGGGCTTTGGGCCCTTCGCTCTGGCCTCCCTGGATGGTCGGTGCCTGGCAGAGATGGCAGCTGCTGATCTTGGCCCGCCAGGGTCTGTGCCCCGTGACTTCAGGGGGTCTGGCTGGGGCCTTTCTCTGCTGCCCTCTGGGTGGGTCCGGGGTGGTCTTCATGGTGGGGGGGCGTGAATTTGTGCTCCAAGATTGCTACTGATGGCCCGGGTCTCTGGGCCGCCCTAATCTGCCTCTAGCCTCCGTAGAGGCGTGGCCTCATCTCTGATCCTCCTCATTCCTCATCCTCTGCATGCTGACTCAGCACTGAGGTGTCCAGTGTGTTTATACACTAAGAGATGCTTTGGTTCAGGTGTGTGTGTTCCTGGTTCTTTGGTTGTTGTTGTGATACATGTTGTTGTTGTTGTTGTCTTGGTTATTTTTTAGGAACCCAGACTGACGATTGTCTGCTTAGTTTACCTGTAAAAGCTGTAGGAAATTCTCTGCTGTGTTTCTGTACAGGTGTAGCAGCTGCTTGTCTGCTGTTAGGTTGGATTGAAGCTCGTTGCTTCTATCTGCTGGATCTTTGTCTCCTCTTCCTTTTCTCTACTTTCCTTTTAACTTCTCTTCGTTACTGTCCTTTTTTTCTTTCTTTATTATGTCCCCCCCCGTTCAGGTCCAGCAAGATTACATAAATTTCATTATACTAAATAAATAAGATAAAACAAAATATTTATACATATAAAGAAATAAAAAAACTTAGATTATCAAGAGGACCCAGATACCCATAAAGCTCCTCTTGGCAAAGCAAATGTGTTCTGTACAACACAGCAGCCAGACCATCACTCTGCCGCCACCATGTTGGACAGGACAAGGTAGAAAAAACAAAAAGGGAAAAAATCTTTTGATTGTTTGATTGATTTCTTTATTTTGAACAAGTGGTTAAAACTGAACCAGATTCAACAAGAAATCAGAAATAAAAAAAAATCCCCAAAAAAGAAAAACAAACATTGAAAAGGAAGAAGTGAAAATGTATATTTTGGATGGAGGGATGTGGTCCAGATACTTTCTGAATGACTGGAGTCCTCTAGTTTAGGGTAAAACAGCAGCTCTAGTGAACTTTTATATATTTATCACCCCAAACTCTCACTGGAGGAAGTTAAATATGGAGACCATAAATAATAATAATAATGCATTTTATTTCTTGGCGCCTTTCAAACACCCAAGGTCACCGTACACAAAAAGAAAAAATAAATAAAAAGACAATAAAAATATAAATTACATAAGAGTTAAAAGAGATAACGGACATTGATATAAAAATTACACAAAACAGTCAGTATACATGGGTTATAGGGAGTATGCCAGTTTAAACAGGTGGGTTTTGAGTGCAGATGTGAATGATGGAAGGGAGATGATGTTCCTAATCTCGGATGGAAGTGAGTTCCAGAGCTGGGGAGCGACTGAAGGCTCTGCTCCCCATGGTAGAGAGACGGGCAGAGGGAACAGTAAGGTGAATGGAGGAGGATGACCTGAGAGCACGGGAGGGAGTGGCAATATGGAGGAGATCAGACAGATAAGGAGGGGCCAGATGGTGAATACCTTTGAAAGTGAGGACCAGTAACTTATAGTTAATTCTGTATTTTATTGGGAGCCAGTGGAGTTGTTGAAGGACAGGGGAAATATGTTGAAAGGAAGAGGTGCGAGTCAGGATACGAGCAGCAGAGTTCTGGAGAAGCTGCAGGTTCTGAAGTGATTTATTGGGAAGACCGAAGAGGAGTGAGTTACAGTAGTCGATGCGGGATGTGACAAGACTATGGATAAGGATTGCAGCAGCATGTGGAGTGAGTGAAGAGCGTAGACGATTGATATTACGAAGGTGGGAGTAGGCAGACCGAGTAATGCTATTGATGTGGGCTTGAAATGATAGGGTGCTGTCGAGAATGACGCCGAGACTCTTGACCTGAGGGGAGGGGGAAATGGTAGAACTGTCAATGTTGATGGAGAAACTGTGAGACTTGGTTAGAGTGGAGGCCGACAAGTAGAACCTCAGTTTTACTGCTGTTGAGTTTGAGAAAATTGGAGGAGAACCATGCTTTGATTTCCAGGAGGAAGTCAGAGAGAGAGGAAGGTGGAAGAGAGGAGTATGGTTTGGAGGAGATGTAGAGCTGGGTGTCGTCTGCATAGGAATGGAAGTTGATATTATGTTTACGGAAAATGTAGCCAAGGGGGAGAAGATATGTGATGAACAGAAGAGGGCCCAGGACTGATCCCTGGGGTACACCGGCCGAGACAGGGAGTGACTCTGAAGTGTGGGTCTTGAGTTGAATAAACTGTGTGCGGTTAGAGAGATAGGAGGAGAGCCAAGCATGTCAGAGATGAAGGAAAATAAATATTTTACTGTAAAATCCGTTTTTACCTAAACTGGTTATTGGATAATTTTATCTCCACAAGTTGAGAGAAACTAGCTGAAGATGGATGCGATGGTCATGTTTTTACTCAGGAACATTTCAGCCTGTAGAAATGACAGAAACTCAGGAGGAAAAGATTAATATAACATATATATAATAATCCTTCTAATTCAGCAGCTACCAGGTCTCTGTTGTGCCCCCTGGTGGACTCCTCCAGCTTTAAACATGGTGAAATCAGAGGTGTCAGAACAGATCCAGATAATGTGGTTGAAGGTCGAATTCCCCTGCAGGTGAGCTCTGAAGCAGACTCTGACATTTCTCCGATGTTCCTCGGTTCTCTTCAGATGCATCATTGTGTAAAACCAGTAAAGTGAAGGTGGAAAACAATCCATCTGAATCCATTCCCACATGTTCCTGGTCCTTCTGTCAGAAACTGGGACCAGGCTAAAAACTGGGACCAGGATGGAGACTTGGACCAGGCTAAAGATTTGGACCAGGATGGACACTGGGACCAGGATGGAGACTGGGACCAGGGATGGAGACTTGGATCAGGATGGAGACTTGGATCAGGATGGAGACTGGGACCAGGATGGAGACTGGGACCAGGGATGGAGACTTGGACCAGGCTAAACACTTGGACCAGGATGAAGACTTGGACCAGGATGGAGACTGGGACCAGGATGGAGACTTGAACAAGGATGGAGACTTGGACCAGGATGGAGACTGGTTTAAATAACTGGGTCCATCTAACTGATTTTCAGGAATCCTAATATAAAAAACATTCCAATAAATTTAAAATAAAACACATTTAATATCTAATATTTAATTTATTAAATATTTATTTATTGTGGTTCATATAATATAAATTATTATGAATTAATTTGAATATATTACTAAATAGTGTATTCAAACTTTTTTCTTAAAAGGGTTTATCTAGTATTGAAAAATATTTAAAAATGTTAATATTATTTAATTATATTCATATTTTTGTCATTCTTTAGTTAATCATTTTATCTAATATTTTAAATATGTAGTGTAATAACAATATGTATTAAAATTTGTATTTTGAATTAACTGATCTCCATCCATCCTTCCATTTTCTTCCGCTTATCCGGAGTCGGGTCGCGGGGGCAGCTGCCTAAGCAGGGAAACCCAGACTTCCCTCTCCCCGGCCACATTCACCAGCTCATCCGAAGGGATCCCGAGGCGTTCCCAGGCCAGCCGAGAGATGTAGTCTGTCCAGCGTGTCCTGGGTCTGCCCCGGGGCCTCCTTCCGGTGGGACGTGCCCGGAACACCTCACCAGGGAGGCGTCCAGGAGGCATCCTAACCAGATGCCCGAGCCACCTCATCTGGCTCCTCTCGATGTGGAGGAGAAGCGGCTCTACTCTGAGGCCCTCCCGGATCACCGAGCTTCTCACCCTATCTCTAAGGGAGAGCCCGGCCACCCTGCGGAGGAAACTCATTTCGGCCGCTTGTATTCGAGATCTCGTTCTTTCGGTCATTACCCACAGCTCATGACCATAGGTGAGGGTAGGAACGTACATGAATTTCCCTGCAAGGGATTAATAAAGTATTTCTGATTTCTGATTTCTGATAGATCGACCGGTAAATCGAGAGCTTTGCCTTTCGGCTCAGCTCTCTCTTCACCACGACAGACCGATGCAGAGCCCGCATCACTGCGGACGCCGCACCGATCCGCCTGTCGATCTCTCGCTCCATCCTTCCCTCACTCGTGAACAAGACCCCGAGATATGTAAACTCCTCCACTTGGGGCAGGACCCCATCACAGACCCGGAGAGAGCACTCCACCCTTTTCCGGCTGGGGACCATGGTCTCGGATTTGGAGGTGCTGATTCTCATCCCAGCCGCTTCACACTCGGCTGCGAATCGCTCCAGTGCGAGCTGAAGATCACGTCCCGATGAAGCCAACAGAACCACGTCATCCGCAAAGAGCAGAGACCCAATCCTGAGGCCACCGAACCGGATCCCCTCGACACCTCGGCTGCGCCTAGAAATTCTGTCCATAAAAGTTATGAACAGAATCGGTGACAAAGGACAGCCTTGGCGGAGTCCAACCCGCACTGGAAACGATTCTGATTTACTGCCGGCAATGCGGACCAAGCTCTGACACCGGTCGTACAGGGACCGGACAGCTCTTACAAGCGAGTCCGGCACTCCATACTCCCGGAGTACCCCCCACAGGAGTCCCCGGGGAACACGGTCAAATGCCTTCTCCAAATCCACAAAACACATGTAGATTGGTTGGGCAAACTCCCATGCCCCCTCGAGGACCCCAAAGAGGGTGTAGAGCTGGTCCACTGTTCCACGACCGGGACGAAAACCACACTGCTCCTCCTCAATTCGAGGTTCGACTATCTGACGGACCCTCCTCTGCAGCACCCCTGAATAGACCTTACCGGGGAGGCTGAGGAGTGTGATCCCCCTGTAGTTGGAGCACACCCTCCGGTCCCCCTTTTTGAAGAGGGGGACCACCACCCCAGTCTGCCAGTCCAGGGGGACTGTCCCCGATGTCCACGCGATGCCGCAGAGGCGTGTCAACCAAGACAGCCCTACGGCATCCAGAGCCTTAAGGAACTCTGGGCGGACCTCATCCACCCCCGGGGCCTTGCCACCAAGGAGATTTTTAACCACCTCAGCGACCTCAGCCCCAGAGATAGGCGAGCCAGCACCAGCTACCCCAGACTCTGCTTCCTCATCAGAAGACGTGTTGGTGGGATTGAGGAGGTCTTCGAAGTATTCCCTCCACCGCCTCACAACGTCTCGAGTCGAGGTCAGCAGCCCCCCATCCCCACTGTACACAGTGTTGACGGAGCACTGCTTTCCCCTCCTGAGCTGCCGGATGGTGGACCAGAATCTCCTCGAAGCCGTCCGGAAGTCATTCTCCATGGCCTCTCCAAACTCCTCCCACGCCCGAGCTTTTGCCTTAGCGACCGCCGAAGCCGCGCTCCGCTTAGCCCGCCGATACCCATCAGCTGCCTCTGGAGTCCCACAGGCCAAAAAGGCCCGATAGGACTCCTTCTTCAGCTTGACGGCATCCCTTACTGTCGGTGTCCACCAACAAGTTCGGGGGTTACCGCCACGACAGGCACCGACGACCTTACGGCCACAGCTGCGGCTGGCCGCCTCGACAATAGAGGCACGGAACACAGCCCATTCAGACTCAATGTCCCCCGCCTCACCCGGGACTTGGTTGAAGCTCTGCCGGAGATGGGAGTTGAAACTCCTTCTGACAGGGGACTCTGCCAGACGTTCCCAGCAGACCCTCACAACACGCTTGGGCCTGCCAGGCCTGACCGGCATCCTCCCCCACCATCTGAGCCAACTCACCACCAGGTGGTGATCAGTTGACAGCTCCGCCCCTCTCTTCACCCGAGTGTCCAGGACATGCGGCCGCAAGTCCGACGACACGACTACAAAGTCGATCATCGAACTGCGGCCTAGAGTGTCCTGGTGCCAAGTGCACATGTGGACACTCTTATGTCTGAACAAGGTGTTCGTTATGGACAATCCATGACGAGCACAGAAGTCCAACAACAAAACACCACTCGGATTCAGATCAGGGGGGCCGTTCCTCCCAATCACGCCCCTCCAGGTCTCGCTGTCATTGCCCACGTGAGCATTGAAGTCCCCCAGCAGAACGAGGGAGTCCCCAGAAGGAGTGCTCTCCAACACCCCCCCCCCAAGGACTCCAAAAAGGGTGGGTACTCTGAACTGCTATTTGGTGCATAGGCACAAACAACAGTCAGGACCCATCCCCCCACCCGAAGGCGGAGGGAGGCTACCCTTTCGTCCACCGGGGTAAACCCCAACGTACAGGCGCCAAGTTGGGGGGCAATGAGCAGGCCTACACCTGCTCGGCGCCTCTCACCGGGAGCAACTCCAGAATGGAAGAGGGTCCAGCCCCTCTCGAGGGCAGTTGTTCCAGAGCCCAAGCTATGCATCGAGGTGAGTCCAACTATATCTAGCCGGAACCGCTCAACCTCGCGCACCAGCTCAGGCTCCTTACCCGCCAGAGAGGTGACATTCCACGTCCCTAGAGCTAGCTTTTGCAGCCGAGGATCAGACCGCCAGGGTCCCCGCCTCTGGCAGCCGCCCAGCTCACAATGCACCCGACCCCTATGGCCCCTCCCGTAGGTGGTGAGCCCACGAGAGGAGAGGCCCATGTCTCCCTTTCGGGCTGAGCCCGACCGGGCCCCATGGGCAAAGGCCCGGCCACCAGGCGCTCGCCTCCGTGCCCCACCTCCAGGCCTGGCTCCAGAGGGGGGCCCCGGTGACCCACGTCCGGGCAAGGGAAACCTTGGTCCTTGTTTTTTCATCATCATAAGGGTTTTGTGAGCCACCCTTCGTCTGGTCCCTCCCCTAGACACCTGTTTGCCATGGGTGACCCTACCAGGGGCATACGCCCCCGACAACATAGCTGCTAGGATCGTCAGGACACACAAACTCCTCCACCACGATAAGGTGGTGGCTCATGGAGGAGAATTAACTGATCTAATATTCTTAAATATTTAAGATGTTTTCTTAATAAAGTTGAATTTATATTTTACTTTTATTTTTAAATCTTTAATGTGTATTATTATCAGTATTAAGAATGATAAAAAAAATTTCCTTTCTTTTGATTTTTTTAAAAATAATCAAATTTTATGTTTTTAAATATATGTTTTTGTATTATATATAATACAGTGTGTATATAATGTTTACAATATGACAAATTATTCTATTTGTAATTTTGATGTGATGTTTTTTAAAACTTAAAAATGCCTGTCTTTCCTGGTTTGTGGAAATGTGTGTGTGCTGATGCGCTGGGTGTGAACAGGAGGATCTCCAGAGGTTTAAACTGACCAGTAAACGTGGTTTTCTTCTAAAAGCAGTCAGGTTGGTGGGGGAGGGGCGATTCCTCTCGCTTCAGCTGAGGCTGAAATATTTATCTGTCAGGGGAGGAGGCGGGGCTACCGGAGGTGTGATGCTGCTGTGCTGTTGCTAGGGAAACAGAGGGGCAGCAGTGTGTGTGTGTGTGTGTGTTCGGGGGGGTCGGAGGGTGGTGGTGGTGACTCGGATCCTGCTGCTGTGCGTCTCATGAAGCTGCGGCTCTGAGGAAGATGGAGGGATGATGAGGACGAGGAGGCAGCAGGGAGGAGGTAAGGGACGGATGCGGGGCGCTGCAGACCAGTGGAGGTCTGTCTGAAACCTGATGCAGAGCGGCGGCTCGTGTTTCTCTGAGCTGAATGGGAGCAGACGGCGGCCTGAAGCCTCGTCTTTGTGCAGCTGTTCTGTCTCCTCCTCATAATCCGCTGCTTTTATCTCTTCTTCTGTGGTGGTTTTTTAGATCGCTGCGACACATTTCTCAGCTGTGTGATCGGAGTGGGCAGAGCCTCTTAACAGGTCTGTCTGATCATTGTTTTTATCTGTCTGGGTGGGATCTGTGTGACAGGAAGAAAGAGGCTGACACGAGCCTCAGATCTGATCCTCGGGTCTGGAGGTCTCAGGTGAGGTGTGTGTAGGTAGGAACATCCTCCTGTTGTCTGCAGGGATATAGGTCCAAACTTTGTTTTCATGATGTTTTCTGAACCAAATAGTCTGAGCTGCAGGTGATGTTTGGATCAGGATCCTCCTGTTTCTGTGTGCTCTGAACTAGTTGTACCTGTTCACCGGGTATACCTGGTACACCTGCTGGTTAAGTCACAGGTCAGCAGGAAGGATAATGTCCTGCTGGAATCTGACTGGCCAGAGTTGGATCAGTCAGAAAGTCAGACAGAAACATGGCCGCAAACAGACCGACGACAGTGCTGCTGATGCTGGAGGCCAGGTGGGTCAGGTGCCTTGCTCAAGGGCACAATGCTAGAATGACTGGGATGAAGCAGGCATCTACCTCTGCATCTTCCCTCCCAAGTTTTATTACACTGTTTCCACAGAATCCTGTTTGTCTGATAAACTGGAACCATATCAGCCGTGTTTACTGGTCTTTATGTAACTGTGTCAGTTAATGATCAATAATCTGCTCTGTTGCTGTTTGGAGGTTTTAAACCTGTGCAGCCTGGTGCTGAGTCAGAATCTAAGGGAGTTCCCATGAATTTTAAAGCAGCTCCATTATGCTCATTTCAGTCTAATTTATTTTAATGAGTCCACAAGATCAGGAATTAATCCAGCATTTTTCACAAACCCCTTTATTTTATATGGATCCTTAGATCAGCCTCTGCCAGAAACGAGCAGAATGAGGATCTTCTGCCCTAAACCCCTCCTCCCCCTGGTGCAGGCTGCTCTGATTGGTCAGCTGCCGGGAATAGTTGTCGGGAACGCTCATTGTTTTCGCTTTACAAACACCGGCAGAGCTTGTAACAAACCAAAGGAATATAAATACTCAGTAAACAATGTCAACAAACATACAGCCGTACATGGTCGAGCCCGATTCAAAACCCAAACGCTAGAGTGAACAATCAGCATCCGGCAGTGACTCGGCAACCGGCAGCGACTCGGCAACCGGCAGCGACTTGGCATCCGGCAGCGAGGGGGTTGCCGCGTGGCTGGAAAGGACTTGATAACCTTCAGGTTGAAGGGCAGATCAGTGCTGTCTGATGATGTCTGATGATGTCTGATGATGATGATCTCCGGTTACTACGGTATCCATGTCTCCAGCTTCGCCTCCATTGGCTGAGACATTTTTGGAGGTTTAACTTGTTTTTTAGATGTTGAATAAATTCTCTCCGGTGGCTTCTTAGCTTTTAGCTTCACTTGTCGGGAAAACTTCTGATTATCCAAACTGACTGCTGAGAATGACTTCATACAGACCTACTGAGGAAATATGTGAAATGTGATATATAACTGTATACATAGTAGGGCTGCAACTAATAACTATTCTGATGGTTGATTAGTCACCAACTATTAAAACGACTAGTCGACCAGTCGGATTTTGTATCATGATTATTAAATGGATTCACTTTCAGCTTTGAAATCTTGCATGAGGGTGTTATGTAAGTCCGACGTTCCTCCTCTTTAAATCTTTGAGCGCTGTAGACGTACCTCCGTGGTACACAAGGTCCGCTTTACAAACCTCACATGTATTTAATTTATTTTGTAAGTTTAACGTGAAGTTATTTCAGACTTTTGACGTTCTCTGCCGCCGTTTTGTTCTCCGGTTGGTCACCATATTTTTCCCCTGGCGGACTTTATTGTGCATGTGCAACTCTCAGCAAAGATTTAAAAAAAAAAAAGACGATGTCTCACTCTTTAGGTTTTTTTTGGTTTTGTTTTTTTGTTTTTTGTTTTTTTTTTTAATTTTGAGGGGGTGGCCTTTCTGTTCTTCTGTGTGGAGTTTGCATGTTCTCCCCGTGTATTGGTTGGGTTCTCTTCGCGTTCTCCAGCTTCCTCCCACTGTCCTGAGACATCCCTCGGAGTGAGCGGTTGTTTGTCCCTATCTGTGTTGGTCCTGCGATGGACTGGTTACCTGTCCAGGTGTACCTGCCCCTCACCTGTTAATGCTGGGATAGGCTCCAGCTTGCCTGCGACCTGTAATGGACTAAGCAGTAGATAATGAATTAATGAGTATATATTAGGTTATTTTTGATTAATGGCATTTTTTATCATAGTTTTTCATTTGAGATCATCTTACAGAAAAATTATAATTATTTTTATTAACGAGACAATTGAAAAATAAAGTATTTTATTGGTGACATAAAAGTAAATCTCTTTTTTTAATTTGAAATGAGATCCTTTAAAAATTGTATTTTTTTCTTTATTGGATAATTTTACAAAATAAATGTGAATTAGATTTATAAGAAGGAAAAGTAAAAACGCTTCTGTTACCTTACTTCTACCTGTAACTCCTGGAGTCGGGTGGGATTTTTCGGCTGATGACGATGAAACGCTGTATTTATCCAGTTCAGTTGTTTTTATTTAAGCTCTGAGGATTACTACGACCTGGATGACTAAGGCGCCACCATCAGCTCGATTGGCTCTCCTGGATTCATCCACTTTGGTGGATGTTCGTTTTATACCCAATCCAGACACCCTCACCGGTCAGTTAGTCTGCTGTTTGGTGAATCTTCCAGAAACTTTTCTTTCTGAACTCTTTATTTTACAAAGTCAATTATGTTAAATAAATAGAATAAACAAGCTTTATAATGAAAATGTTTTATATTTCAATATTGTTCAACATTGATTTAAATGAATTAATTATTGATTTAAATGAGAACAGCCGATGAGACGAGCTGTTCTGCTTTACGCTGATCCTCTGTGTCCTTGTGGTTTTCCTGCTGCTGTGCAGCTCCACCTGGACTCGGGTGAGATTAAGGTTAGAGGAAGGTTGGGTTAATGTGTGTGAGGTGATCCTGAGCTCTGCAGGGAGAAACATGTCAGCAACTGTCATCATTAATAATTCTTTCATACACTGTTAGCGTGTTAGCATCCGTAAGGCTGTAGTCTGCACAGTGCTGCTGTGGTTGCATGTGCATCTGCTTACCCTGCAGGTTTTACATGTCAGAGGAACGTTGCAGTTCCAGCTGCAAACGTGGTTCTGCTTTTTGTTTTACACTAAACACATTGTTTAGAAAAATCTCCGTTCTAGATCAGATTTAACAGAGTCTGAGGATAAAACAGAGAATCTGGAGGAAAAAAGAGCTTTAACTACTGTTTTTAATCATTCTGTTCAACTTGTGCTTTCATTTTTATTCACATTTTTTAATTAAACTTGTTTTATTTTTTGTTTTATTTTAAATGTAATTTAATTTAAATAGTTATTTTTTTTATCATATTTTACTTTAAATTTAATAAAAATTTATCTTTTTTATCTTTTAATTTTTTTTATTTTATTTTATTTCAGATCTGAGGATTAATTTCTTGTCATTCTGCAGCATAACAAAATTTTGAGAAATCTCGGCTGAAGTACATTTAAATAAGAAAACAGAAATATAACGGGCACACATAAGTAAAAAATGAAGATGTAAAAGATATAAGAACATGTCTATCTTTACAGGAAATAGGAGGTGCTGTGGGGGTGTAGGTGTTGAACTACAGGGGGCTATTGCAAAGCTGCCAACTTTTTACTAATCTTTAGAGATTTGGTGGAACCACCCAACATGTTCCCGTTTTGTACAGGTTTAATCAGAAATACAGCTCTCAGGAGGAAAACATGTAGAAAAAAAAGCCTAGACAATAGGCGCATTCCGACAGAGAAGTTCTAAGAACGCAGTTCTAATAACTGTCCTAGTTCTAAGAACTACCTCCTCCAGGGGAACTGTTTCATGTTGCATTCGTACATGAGTTGGGGGCGGTAGCGGGACCGATGTGACGCATACGTCTGCGACAGTGACGTGTGACTTTAGCGCCACATAACAACAAAACAAAACCCGCTAAAAACAACACAACATGGCAAGCTAATATGGAGAAGGAAGAGATCGTAGTGTTCATGCTCTGCTTGATGGAGATGTTACTGATGGACGATACAACCAGGCGTCTCACGTCGAGGCTAGAAGGTTCCTGAAAGTCAGAAGATGAAGAATCCAGCGGCAGGAGATCCGCCGCAGACAAAGGAGACGATGTGTAAGTTTAACTTATTAAACATGCGCCGATTGTATACGTGTCTTATGAGTAAACATTTCAGACGGTTTTCTACTGTCTGTGTTGAGCAGATTACAATAAGTAAATATTTCAGACGGCGGGTTTATTGTAACTCGTGTTCTGTTTCAGACGTTGCTGCAGCTCATTGAACTCCTCACAGTCCGGCTGGTCCGGAGCAAAGCTGATAACTAGTGGGAAAAGGTTGTTCTCAATTTTACCGATGAGCAGTGGACAGAGAATTTCTGTTTGTCCAGGGAGACGTTTCAATACATCTGTGGCCGCCTGAAGCTGCACTGGAGAGGATGGACACAACCACCTGCTGCAGATACTGAAGGAGCTGGAGAACAGCCTGGATGCTTCACCTCCTGCCTTCCAGCTAATCACAACACACCTCTTCATAATAAGCATCATGTTCTGGAAGTTCGACAGACAGAATATACATGTATACATGATGTATACATTTAAAGAGAAAATGTTCCATAGAAAACGCATCATTTCATCTTTTTTTGTGTTATGTGTAAAATAAAGATCTCATCATCTGCTATTAAGCTTTGTGTGTTTTATGGAATCATCAGTAGAAGGTGGAGGAGTAATCCGTCAGTGAAGGGCTGGTTGTGACTGAGTTATGGTTTAGAATTATGAGGACATAGTCACACAGATTTAGCGTATATGAAGGTAAAATATAAAAAGGGTGGTGAAATGTTTACAGGTGTGTATTTGTGTCAGATCTTGGTTAAACATGATAAACTTCATTCTGTGACATGGAGCATATTATAAAGTTGATAAACTAACTTAATTTACACCCAGGATAAGACTTAAAATGTAGCAGCCAAAGATGGATTATTTAATATTTCATAGCTGTGATAAGTTAATAAATACTACTCAATTTTTTTATTAGCTAATATTTTATAGATGTGATAAGTTAATAACTACTCAATATTTTTATTAGCTAATATTTCATAGCTGTGATAAGTTAATAACTACTCAATATTTTTATTAGCTAATATTTTATAGATGTGGCCAAAGCACATCTAACAGACACAAACTGAAAACTTCAGACTCTTTACAAAGTCATTTATTTTTTATAGTGAATACAGCAGAGCAAAAATAACTATGTACATGTGTGTATATGCTGCATATCACACTGGCTTTTCCTGCCGCACGCAGGAGTCATTTGCTGCGGCGTTGACAGAGTAAACATGTCGGTGGTACAAACTGTCCAATTTACTGTTTGTTCGGTTCGTCCCGCTCCGGTTGTCGTGGTCCTTAATTTATTTGTAGTCTTGTGTGAGTTTTCTACGTGCGCTGCTTCACGTTATCCCGCGTTCTCTGACTGAGAGCTGATCGTCAGGAATATTTTTATCTTTCGCTGCAAACCTTCAAAACCTCTCTGAAAATCCTCTGTGGCGTAGACGGTCAGAAGAGCTTCGACCTCCTCGTCGGTCCATTTATCGCTTGCTCTGTTCTTGTTTTTGTCCGTATGTGCAACCGTGTTTTTTAAATGTGGCGGGGACACAAAATGCGGAAATCTGGCAAGGGGCGGAGCTACCAGTCACCAAACACCTACGTCATGAGGGTTCCTATAGAACCCCGCTCAGACCCTGCCTCGGAGCAGGAGCTAAAATGGTTATAGGAACTGGGGGCCTTGGTCCCTAGTTCCTATATGTCGGAATGTGCAAAAAAACGGCCTGGTTCCTGAAAAGGTTATAGGAACTGCAAAAGGTTCCTACAGTCGGAAAGAGCCTAATGAGACTTAATAACAGTTGTCATATTTTATCCCTTTCCCAGTCAGATAGTTCCCAGTCAGAAAGTTCCCAGTCCGGTAGTTCCTAGTACCTAGATTATTCCCAGTTATCTAGTACCTAGATAGTACCTAAAAAAAGACTTGGATAGTACCTGATAGTACCTAGATAGTGCCTGAAAGTCCTGGGATAGTTGATAGTGCCTAATAGTACCTGATAGTTCCTGATAGTAGTTGAATAGTACCTGGATAGTACTTGGATAGTATTTGATTGTACCTGATAGTACCCGATAGTCCCTGAATAGTACTTTGATAGTACCTAGGTAGTACCTGGATTGTACCTGATAGTACTTGGATTTTACCTGATAGTCCCTGAAAACTACTTGGATAGTGCCTGGATAGTACCTGATAGTGCTTGGGTAGTACCTGGATAGTGCTTGGATAGTATCTGATAGTAGCTGGATTGTACTTGATAGTACTGAATAGAACCTGGAAAATACTTCGAGAGTACCTAATAGTACCTGGATTCTACCTGGATTGTACCTGATAGTCCCGGGATAGTTGATAGTGCCTAATAGTACCTGGATAGCACCTGATAGTACCTGGATAGTACTTTGATAGTACCTGATTGTACCTGGATACTACCTGGATAGTACCTAGGTAGTACCTGGATTGTATCTGATAGTCCCTGAATAGTACTTGGGTAGTAACTGGATAACACCTGATATTACCTGATAGTACCTGATAGTACTTGGGTAGTACCTGGATATTACCTGATAGTACCTGATATTACCTGATAGTAGTTGAGAGGACCTCATTGTACCTGATAGTACTTGGGTAGTACCTGGATATTACCTGATAGTAGCTGATAGTAGATGATAGTAGATGATAGTAGATGATAGTAGCTGACAGTACCTGATAGTAGATGATAGTAGCTGATAGTACCTGATAGTAGATGATAGTAGCTGACAGTACCTGATAGTAGATGATAGTAGCTGATAGTAGATGATAGTAGATGATAGTAGCTGACAGTACCTGATAGTAGCTGATAGTAGATGATTGTAGCTGATAGTAGATGATAGTAGCTGACAGTACCTGATAGTAGCTGATAGTAGCTGATAGTAGATGATAGTAGCTGACAGTACCTGATAGTAGATGATAGTAGCTGATAGTAGATGATAGTAGCTGACAGTACCTGATAGTAGATGATAGTAGCTGATAGTACCTGATAGTAGATGATAGTAGCTGACAGTACCTGATAGTAGCTGATAGTAGATGATAGTACCTGATAGTAGATGATAGTAGATGATAGTAGCTGATAGTAGCTGATAGTAGATGATAGTAGATGATAGTAGCTGATAGTAGATGATAGTAGCTGATAGTTGCTGATAGTAGCTGTTAGTATCTGATAGTAGCTGATAGTAGCTGACAGTACCTGACAGTAGATGATAGTACCTGATAGTAGATGATAGTAGCTGATAGTAGCTGATAGTAGATGATAGTAGCTGATAGTAGCTGACAGTACCTGATAGTAGATGATAGTAGCTGATAGTACCTGATAGTAGATGATAGTACCTGATAGTAGCTGATAGTAGCTGACAGTACCTGACAGTAGATGATAGTAGCTGACAGTACCTGATAGTAGCTGATAGTACCTGATAGTAGCTGATAGTAGCTGACAGTACCTGACAGTAGATGATAGTAGCTGACAGTACCTGATAGTAGCTGATAGTACCTGATAGTAGCTGATAGTAGCTGACAGTACCTGACAGTAGCTGATAGTAGCTGACAGTACCTGATAGTAGATGATAGTACCTGATAGTAGGTGATAGTAGCTGACAGTACCTGACAGTAGATGATGGTAGCTGACAGTACCTGATAGTAGGTGATAGTACCTGATAGTAGCTGATAGTAGCTGACAGTACCTGACAGTAGCTGATAGTAGCTGACAGTACCTGATAGTAGATGATAGTACCTGATAGTAGCTGATAGTAGCTGATAGTAGATGATAGTAGCTGATAGTACCTGATAGTAGATGATAGTACCTGATAGTAGCTGACAGTACCTGACAGTAGATGAGAGTAGCTGACAGTAGCTGATAGTACCTGATAGTAGCTGACAGTACCTGACAGTAGATGATAGTAGCTGACAGTACCTGATAGTAGCTGATAGTACCTGATAGTAGCTGATAGTAGCTGATAGTAGCTGATAGTAGCTGACAGTACCTGATAGTAGATGATAGTACCTGATAGTAGCTGATAGTAGCTGACAGTAGATGATAGTAGCTGACAGTACCTGATAGTAGCTGATAGTACCTGATAGTAGCTGATAGTAGCTGACAGTACCTGACAGTAGCTGATAGTAGCTGACAGTACCTGATAGTAGATGATAGTAGCTGATAGTAGCTGACAGTACCTGACAGTAGATGATAGTAGCTGACAGTACCTGATAGTAGGTGATAGTACCTGATAGTAGCTGATAGTAGCTGACAGTACCTGACAGTAGCTGATAGTAGCTGACAGTACCTGATAGTAGATGATAGTAGCTGATAGTAGCTGACAGTACCTGATAGTAGCTGACAGTACCTGATAGTAGCTGATAGTACCTGATAGTAGCTGACAGTACCTGACAGTAGCTGATAGTAGCTGACAGTACCTGATAGTAGATGATAGTACCTGATAGTAGCTGATAGTAGATGATAGTAGATGATAGTAGCTGATAGTACCTGATAGTAGATGATAGTACCTGATAGTAGCTGATAGTAGCTGACAGTACCTGACAGTAGATGATAGTAGCTGACAGTACCTGATAGTAGCTGATAGTACCTGATAGTAGCTGATAGTAGCTGACAGTACCTGACAGTAGGTGATAGTAGCTGACAGTACCTGATAGTAGATGATAGTACCTGATAGTAGCTGATAGTAGCTGACAGTACCTGACAGTAGCTGATAGTAGCTGACAGTACCTGATAGTAGATGATAGTACCTGATAGTAGCTGATAGTAGCTGACAGTACCTGACAGTAGATGATAGTAGCTGACAGTACCTGATAGTAGCTGATAGTACCTGATAGTAGCTGAGAGTAGCTGACAGTACCTGACAGTAGCTGATAGTAGCTGACAGTACCTGATAGTAGATGATAGTAGCTGATATTAGCTGACAGTAGATGATAGTAGCTGACAGTACCTGACAGTAGATGATAGTAGCTGACAGTACCTGATAGTAGGTGATAGTACCTGATAGTACCTGATAGTAGCTGACAGTACCTGACAGTAGCTGATAGTAGCTGACAGTACCTGATAGTAGATGATAGTACCTGATAGTAGCTGATAGTAGCTGACAGTACCTGACAGTAGATGATAGTAGCTGACAGTACCTGATAGTAGCTGATAGTACCTGATAGTAGCTGACAGTAGCTGACAGTACCTGATAGTAGATGATAGTACCTGATAGTAGCTGATAGTAGCTGACAGTACCTGACAGTACCTGACAGTAGATGATAGTAGCTGACAGTACCTGATAGTAGCTGATAGTACCTGATAGTAGATGACAGTACCTGATAGTAGCTGATAGTAGATGATATAAGCTGATAGTAGCTGACAGTATCTGATAGTAGCTGATAGTAGCTGACAGTACCTGATAGTAGATGATAGTAGCTGATAGTAGCTGACAGTACCTGATAGTAGATGATAGTAGATGATAGTAGATTATAGTAGCTGACAGTACCTGATAGTAGATGATAGTAGCTGATAGTAGCTGACAGTACCTGATAGTAGATGATAGTAGATGATAGTAGATTATAGTAGCTGACAGTACCTGATAGTAGATGATAGTAGCTGATAGTAGCTGATAGTAGCTGACAGTACCTGATAGTAGATGATAGTACCTGATAGTAGCTGATAGTAGATGATAGTAGCTGATAGTAGCTGACAGTACCTGATAGTAGATGATAGTAGCTGATAGTACCTGATAGTAGATGATAGTAGCTGATAGTAGCTGACAGTACCTGATAGTAGATGATAGTAGATTATAGTAGCTGACAGTACCTGATAGTAGATGATAGTACCTGATAGTAGCTGATAGTAGCTGACAGTACCTGATAGTAGCTGATAGTACCTGATAGTAGCTGATAGTAGATGATAGTAGCTGATAGTAGCTGACAGTACCTGATAGTAGATGATAGTAGCTGATAGTACCTGATAGTAGATGATAGTAGCTGATAGTACCTGATAGTAGATGATAGTAGCTGATAGTAGCTGACAGTACCTGATAGTAGCTGATAGTACCTGATAGTAGCTGATAGTAGATGATAGTAGCTGATAGTAAGGCAAGGCAAGGCAGTTTATTTGTATAGCACATTTCATGTACAGGACAATTCAAAGTGCTTTACATAAAACAAAGACATTACAGATATTTAGAATAGTAAAAGGCATCAACACATAATCAACACATAATCACAATAAAATAATAAATTACATTAAAATGATTAAAAGCAAGATGAGTTAAAAAAAAGTTACCGTGCAGATTTCATGCATAGGCGCATGAGAAAAGAAAAGTTTTTAACCTGGATTTAAAAATGTCTACATTTGGGGAAAGTTTAATCTCCACTGGCAGTTTGTTCCATTTGTTTGCAGCATAACAGCTAAATGCTGCTTCTCCATGTTTAGTCTGGACTCTGGCCTGGACTAGTTGACCAGAGTCTTTGGATCTAAGAGCTCTGCTAGGTTTATATTCTCTGAACATATCACAGATGTATTCTGGGCCTAAACCATTCTGGGATTTGTAAATGATCAGAAGGGTTTTAAAATCTATTCTGTGACTGACTGGAAGCCAGTGTAAAGATTTTAAAACTGGTGTGATGTGTTCAGATCTCTTAGTCCTGGTTAAAACTCTAGCAGCAGCGTTCTGGATGAGCTGCAGATGTTTAATGCTCTTTTTAGGAAGTCCTGTTAAAAGACCATTACAGTAATCCAGTCTACTGGAGATGAATGCATGGATGAGTTTCTCTTGGTCTTTCTGGGAGACTAAACTTTTAATTCTGTTGATGTTTCTGAGCTGGTAAAAAGCTGTCTTAGTGACAGCTTTGATATGGCTTCTGAAAGTCAGATCTGAGTCTATCAACACTCCCAGGTTACGAACTTGGTTGGTAATTTTAAGAGCCCGAGTCTCCAGGTGTTTGCCAATGCTGACCCTCTTCTCTTTGCTACCAAACAGAATAATCTCAGTTTTGTCTTCATTTAATTGTAGGAAATTCTCCCTCATCCAGGTGTTTATTTGCTCCAGACACTGACACATTAAGTCTATTGGACTGCAGTCATCTGGTGACAGAGACACATAAAGTTGTGTATCATCTGCATAACTTTGATAATTAATGCTATAGTTTTGTAATATTTTACCCAAAGGGAGCATATACAAGTTGAACAGAAGAGGTCCAAGGACTGACCCCTGGGGGACTCCACAAGTCATGGCCACTCGTTCGGATTCATAGCTGCCGATCGTAACAAAATAACTCCGGCCTTCTAAATAGGACCTGAACCAGTTAAGGACCGCTCCAGAAAGTCCAACCCAGTTTTCCAGCCTGTGCAACAGGATTTTGTGATCTACAGTATCAAACGCAGCACTGAGATCCAACAGAACCAGGACTGATACTTGACCAGAATCGGTATTCAACCTAATGTCATTTAACACTTTGACCAGAGCTGTTTCAGTGCTGTGATGAGGTCGGAAGCCGGACTGAAATTTATCAAGATTTCCACTTTCATTTAAAAAGTCATGAAGCTGGTGAAATACAACTTTTTCAATAATCTTGGAAATAAAAGAGAGGTTAGAGACAGGTCTATAGTTGTTCATTATAGAGGCGTCTAGAGTCCTTTTCTTTAGGAGTGGCTTAATAGCAGCTATCTTTAGTGACTTGGGAAAAATGCCTGATGCCAGCGAGCTGTTAACTATCAGTAGGAGATCACTTTCTACTGAGGTAAAAACTGTTTTTAAAAAGTCGGATGGTATCATGTCCAGAGTGCATGTTGTTGATTTCAAATGCCAAACTGTTTCTTGTAGGACTTTTAAATTCACCATTTTAAATTGCGACATGACATCAGAATTATTTCCGGGTTTTAGACACAGACTAATTTTCTTGTTTGACTGTGTGGAATTAATATTTTGCCTAATTGTTTTAATTTTTTGGCTAAAAAAGTTTGCAAATTGGTTGCATTTCTCAGTGGAAAGGAGCTCTGGGCTTATCTGTTTAGGAGGATTTGTAAGTTTTTCAATCATAGCAAACAGAGTGCGAGAATTGTTGACATTCCTGTTAATCATTTCAGATAAATGCAGCTCTCTGGCCTTGCACAACTCATTGTTATAGTTACGCAGGCTTTGTTTGTACAGCTCATAGTAAATTTGAAGTTTATTTTTCCGCCATTTCCGCTCAGTTTTTCTGCATTCTCTTTTTAGGCTGGTAACCACAGTGGTGTTTCTCCATGGTGTTTTCTGTTTGCTCAAGTTGCTCTTGATTCTTATCGGTGCAACAGCATCCATTACATTCAAGATTTTCAGATTGAAATTATCCAGGAGTCTATCAACTGACTCTGCACTGGTTGTTGGTAACATAGCTATGGCCTCCACAAACTTAGCACTTGTTCTTTCATTAATGTACCTCTTCCTAACGGAGAAGCAGGTTGGTTGAACATTCTGAGTGATCAGTAAATCAAACAAAATACAAAAATGGTCAGACAAGGCCAAGTCAGTGACCGCAACAGAAGAAATATCAACACCCTTTGAAATAACCAGGTCCAGAATGTGACCTCGAATGTGGGTCGGTTCTTTTACATGTTGCCATAAACCAAACATGTCCAATATGGAACAAAATTCCTTGACATTACCATCCGTCATGTTATCTATGTGAATGTTAAAATCCCCAGTTAAGATGAAATGGTTAAAATCAGTAGAGATAACCGACAATAATTCAGAAAATTCATCAATAAAATTTACACAGTGTCCTGGACGTCTGTAGATGATTAGAAATAGGATTTTAGGAATGCCCCTTAAAATAAAACTAAGATATTCAAAAGAAGTAAAATCACCAAATGACATTTCTTTACACTGGAATGAATCTTTAAATAAGGCAGTACCTGCCTGCATCTCCAGCGGACTCAGAGTACCGTCTGTCTCCTCCCTAGCAGCACCTCCTCCTCTCTAGTTCTGCTCATCAGCTCTGCTTGTGTGTTCTGGTAGATTCTCTGATGTTTAATGAGTGTGTTGTCTTCACACACCAACCTGCATCGTTGCTGTTTGTGGAGCTGAAGTATCTCTGCTCATCACTGCGTGTCGGACTCCCAGAAACCTGCAGGTCTGCCGACTCAGCAGTTTTACATCAGAGTTAAAACTTTTCTGTTTGCTGCCTTTTATCAGAACAACTGTTAATTCCCCACACTGAAACTTTATTCCTGGCTTTTTATCCAGTTTATTTTACTTTTTTTTATATTTAATTTCTATTACAGTTTGCTTTTATTGCTCTTGTTCCTGCTCCCCGCTGCGATGCCTCTAATGTTTTATGTAAAGCCATCTGAATTGTCTCGTACATGAAATGTGACATAGTAATAAACGTAGTAATAAACTTGTCTTGCTTTAGATTTAATTTTATTTTATACTTTTCTCTTGTTTTTGTTTATTTAGTTTAATGTATTTAGTTTCTTTTTTACTTTGCTTCATTGTTTATGGATGAATACAGTCCATGATACACACAGAGTAGTGATAGTAGTGGCAGTAGTAGTAGTAGTAGTAGTAGTAGTGGCAGTAGTAGTAGTAGTACCCTGCAGTGAAAGTACCTCGTTCAGCTCTTCCTGTGGTCTGAGCCACTTCCTGTCCTGCGGTTTGTGGAGGGTTAAGAAGCCATCTGCTCTCTGGATTAACAGATTACGCTTACCTGGGTTCATCCTGACCGGCTGATCTGGGATCAGGTGTTTGTAATCCTGCAGCAGGCTGCAGGTGGGTTACCTGACGCCAGGCCAGCAGGTCTGTGTTCCCGGACCGGCAGCGGGTTGCTGGTTCTGAGTGAATGGGTGGAGGACAGCATGCTGGGCTGGGTGGGAACGCTGATCAATAAGAGCTGGTTGGACCGACAGCGCGGCGTCCATCCTGCAGAGAGGAGGACTCGCTGTGGACCGGTAAGAGACGGGCTGGGGTGTGATTGATGAGACGGGACTGGAGCTGTCGGGTGTTGGCGTTCAGTCTCTGTTCAGACGGGACGACATAGTTGATCCTGGTTTCTAGTTGACCTGGTTTCAGTTCGTCACTGTTAGGAAGAACTGGACTTTCAGATGACCCAGATAACTCGGTGCTTGTTTGGGACACGACTCAAACAGCTTTGTAGCGTCTGTGTTGGCTTCTGCACATGCTCAGTTGCCCTCTGCCCTGATGTCACAGAAACCAACCTCAGACCAACTTCGCTTCCAGTCGTGTGGAGATTTCAGGATAAAACGGAGACCACCGGCTGGAATAAATCTGTAGCCGGGTAAGAAAAATCAGGAAGTTAACTTTGATTTTGAACTTAACTCTGGTCCGCTTGAAAACCAGGGGTCTCCTGGTTCGGACCAAAGAAACGAACTCTGGTTCGGTTCTTTTCCAGTGTGAAAGCAAACGAAGCATCTAGTGAAGGAAAGACAGGAAATGATGTATCATCATGGTGGACATCTAGCTGCCTCCTGCTGCTCATACTGGACACATTCTGGTGAAATCTGGATCAGGTCTGAACATCAAAGTAAAACTAGAAACCAGACTGCAGATATTTATTTTTCCTCTGTTGTTTACTGTCGGTGAACAAGACGTTTTAGGGCTGGCCAATCAATAAGCCAGATTTTCTTCTTCTTTCTTCTGGGTCTGTGGTTGTTTTGGAGGATTTCTCCCCCTAGTGAGCAAGCGTTGTAACTGCATGACGTCCAGGGAAGGAGTCCCCCGTCCTATCCAGGTGTGAATGAAGCCTTAGTCTTCCATGGCTGCTGCTGTTCTAAAACCAGTCCCCTGAGATCTTACCTTCACTGTTACTGGCCGCCCCGATCATAGCCTCCAGACTCTGCCATCATTTACGTATTTTTGAAACTCCGATTTTTTTTTAAAAGAAGTTGAAGACTTTTTTTAAACAGGATTTTAGCTCAATGTGTGATTTCATGACAGTTTTATGATGTTTTCTTTGTTTGTATATGTGAAATGTGTCTCTTAGTTCTATTTTATCCAGTTCACTTTCTACCCTGCCTGGTCCAAAAATAAAAGGTGACACACTCTGATTGGACTTCCTTTATCTCTGATTCCAGCAGCTTCACTGCCATTGTCTTGATAAACTTCTGCAACGTCACAAGTTCACAAGTGTTGCTTTAATTTTTCACCAAGATGTAGTAGTGATGATGGCGAGCCGACCACTGAGCAAAGCCTTCTCCTGCACACCCCAAAGATCCTCTATCAAGTCTAAACCTGAGCGTAGCAAAGCAGGCTACCGGTAGCGTACGTAGAGAAGAAAGAAAACTTCCAGATTTCTCAACGCACACACGTCCCACGCCTGTTTCCGTTTATAAATCAGAATCAACTCTAAAGTTGGTGCACGTGAGGGAGCGTGTTGCCCCGCCCACATGGTGCTATAAAAGGTCAGGTAACCCCCTGTAATAAATATTCATCACATCATTTCCATGATGGCTCGGGATGAAAAAGGAGGGAAGAAAGGAATTTCTTCGGAATGTGAGACTGAGATCAAGATGATCCATGTAGGAAAATTAACAGGTTTTATCTGATGGGGGCGGCATGGTCATCACCAGGTCAGAAAGGCGGAGGAGGACAGCAGGTGGAGACGCTGTCAACGTCGTTTCAGAGGGAAGACGCCAGAGATGAGGATCATTTATTCCTTTGTTTCCATCTAGAAAATGAACAAGTACAGATCATCTGAGACTGCTAGCAGCTTATTTAGTGTTAAATAATATTTCTTTCTAGTTCCTGGTGCTCCAGCTGGGTGGGCGGGGCTCCAGCTGTGGGTGGAGAGGGTGAGGCCAGAGACTCCATCCACCACAGCAGCAGCCGAGTCCTCAGAGGAAGTCCTGCAGGTGCAGAAGGACACCATCACTGCTATTAACCAGGTGGACAAGGAGCTGCAGGAGATGAAGGCTGGAGAGAAACTGGGACGCCACTAAAAAGCTTTGTGGAGAAATAAAAACTCTTCTACATGTTTCTAAGCGTTGCATCACTTCTAGACCTCCAGCCTCCAGTCTGGTCCCGCTCTGCTGGGACTAGAAGGAATGAGTCATGGTGGACCCGGGCTGACCGGCCTCTACCTCCACCCGGTTCATGGTGGACCCGGGCCGACCGGCCTCTACCTCCACCCGGTTCATGGTGGACCCGGACCGACCGGCCTCTACCTCCACCCGGTTCATGGTGGACCCGGACCGACCGGCCTCTACCTCCACCCGGTTCATGGTGGACACGGACCGACCGGCCTCTACCTCCACCTGGTTCATGGTGGACACGGACCGACCGGCCTCTACCTCCACCTGGTTCATGGTGGACCCGGACCCACTGGCCTCTACCTCCACCTGGTTCATGGTGGACCCGGACCGACCGGCCTCTACCTCCACCTGGTTCATGGTGGACCCGGACCCACTGGCCTCTACCTCCACCTGGTTCATCCTGCAGCTTTAGTCCATCACCAGCAGCGATCCCATCGGGGAAACCGGACGTTGCTGCAAACTGCATGGTTGTGTTTCCTGTTCATGTAACGTTGGGGTGAACCGATGATGCCGTCTAACACGGCTGAAGGTCCCCGACCCGGCAGCCGGGTCCCTCTGAAAGGTGCCGGTTGCCAGAAAACCCACCTGCAGAAGGACCTGGTTCCTCCTGATGGTCTCTGGAACGCCGGGTCCAAAGCATCATGGAGGTCCGAGACAATCACTGCAGTCTGAAGCAGGTTCTGAGCCATGCAGTAAGTCTTGCTGGTCTCTGAAAAGCCGGTCCCTCCAGAGTCTGGCTCCATGTGGTCCAGCAGAGCCAGATCAGCCGTTGAAACACCTGGTTGTAGCCTAAGGAGCACGTTTCCATGGCGACCATGTTATTTAATAGTAATGATTATTAATGTGTGGAACCTGCTGGCAGCTTCTGCTTAATAACATCTAGTTTTTTACTGAGCGTGCACTCTTAGAGTATTAGTAGTAATATCAAATGTGTCTGTATTCATGTTTGAAAGTATCTTTAATATCTAACATGAGGTGTGAACGGTAACGTGATTCCGAACAAACGTCACATCGTCTCTGGTTTTATTCTGAACCGTTTCTCCAGATTTAGTTTGTACGGCAGGTCAGAGTAGCCGTGGAGGTAGGACCATTCTCCCTCCAGGTTTGGTAGTCAGCTGACCTCCTTCTTTGGACACATAATGTTGCTGAACCAAGACCTGAACCTAGACCTGACCGACTGCAGTAACCCCAGATCATGGAGACTGGTTTTGTCCAGGCTGTGTATATTTTTATGATATTTTACTATGAAACATTTTGTGGTTCTTCCTGTGAAAAGTCCTGTGTAAATGAGCTTGGTGTCTGGAAGACGTGGAAGTCTTGTTAACACAGCAGGCAAAATTAAAACAACAGAAGTTATTGTACTTGGTAATTCTTCACCTTTGGGCCAGTTAGCGGAGAGACTCAGTTCTGCAAATACCAGAAATAGTTTTAAGATGCTGGCTTCAGGAGACAAGTCCAGTTCGGTAAAGCCTCGTTTAGGAGACTGCTCAGAGGGATTTGGCCATGTCCTAGAATGTTTCATGCACATGGAACCGGTGTTCTGGGAGCCTGAAAACACTTAAAAATGATTTTATTATTGAGACATGTCTGAGAAATTCCACAGTGCAGATGATTCGTCCTTATTTAGGGAAAATAAATAGTACGGCTTTATGTTGGTAATTATTTATTCATCATTTCTGCTGAGAAGCAGGTAATAAAAGAATAAAAGCAAGCATGGCGTCTACATGGGGCGGACAGGGGGGTAAACACATGGTTGGTAGCTGGATGAAAGGGGCCCTCGGGGGAAACTGTTCGGGAACCTCTGGAGGACCTGGGAAAACGTCCACCTCAAGACTGGGCCGCCTTCTTTTTCCGTGAAGTTTAAAACATTCTGGTTGACCTCGCTGTTTTTAGGGTGTTTCAGAAATACATTTGACATTTGTTTTATAATAAAAATCAGGTCTTGCACTTACATGGAGGGGGCGGGGCTTATGGCTCACTCTGCAAACAGCTGGTTCCCTGTTTGACTTCCTGTGTCCATCTGTCTGTCTCCAGCCGGTCCAGCGGTCCAGTGCTCTGCTCAGCCCGGCGGTCATGTTCAGCACAAGAAAGACCTGGGACATCGGCCACGCCCCCTGCCTGCAGGAGCTCTGGAAGAAAGACCTCTCATTGGACGGTGAGTTGGACGGCTGTGAGGTGGGAGGGGCTGGAAACACCAGCATGGCTGCATTTTTCTCTGACAGCAGAGCGAGCAGCAGGAAAGGTGAGTCACACCTGGGCTGATGAATGGAAAGCGGAGAGTCGGAGACGGACAGGTGAGCTGAACATGTCTCCTTCTGTTTGGTTTCTGGTGTTGTCTGCTGCGTCTCCGTCAACTGATCCGTCTGCAGTCCTGGAGAGACGGATCAGGTGAACAAACACTGGAGCTTTTGTCAGAGTTTTTCCCTGTTCAGACTTCCTCTGTGTGAGAGAATTCCAAGACTGAGAGTTGAGCTCGGATCACCGATCCGATCGTTTAGGTCTGCTGTGAACCAACATTCATGGGATTATAATCCTCGTGTCCGGCCTTCAGATTCTGTCAGAACCACTAGTCTGGGTCCAGGTTACTCTGGAATTCATCAGAATCTGATAAAACATCCGACCAATCAGGTGCGTAGCTCCTGAACCTTCAGTTAAAACAACCAATGAGCAGAGCTGTGAAACTCTGGTCCCGGAGGTCCACGGTCCTGCAGGTTTTAGTTGTGTCCTGCTCTGAAGATGATCAGAGTCGGCTTCATGTGTGAAGAAGAGCAGGAAGTTTGTTCCATGTCGCAACCTTCCTCCTCCTCTTCCTCCTCCTCCTCCTTCATCTTCAGAAAAGGCAATAATCAATAATCATTTTATTTATTTATATTTTGTTTTAATTTATAAAATATTATATTGTGTTAAATATTTTATAAATGTACATATTTTCTTTGATGCGTATCTATTATATTTCTATTTTATATAAATCATATTTATAATGTTACTATTATTAATTAATTGTTGTATTAACATTTTATTTTTATTTAAAAGCTATAAACATTAAATATAAATAAAAATGTTCTACATTTATGAATGATACATTTTTATAATGATGTTTTTACTAATAAACGTGATTTAAATATTAACAGGTTAAAAGAAGTTTGGGGTCCTCACAGAGATGGAAAAGTAAATGTGTGTGAATGTTAAGTCTGGTTAATGCTCAGATTTTCCCACAGAGTGCAGATTGTTCTTGAATCAGTAAGATGTGAGGCCCCACACACACACACACACACACACACACGCAGCGTGAGCAGGTTAATGTGTCAGCGGCTGTTATCAGCTGTTATCTGGTCCCACTGGTTTCCATGGAGTTCAGTGGGAGTGCAGGTTTTCTGAAGGGGAGACAGGAGCTGAGAGCAGAGTCGGGACCAGGATTTGGGTCCCTTCTGTGGCCTCGGTAATCCCTGATCAGTTACGGATTTAAGATTACGTTTCGTTCACGTGGAAGGTGTTTGTGTGAACTTTAGTGGGCGTGTTGTCCAGTGAATCAGCTGTTTCTAAGTTCTGCTCCAGCTCGTTCAGGTGGAACCGTCACTCTTCCCTCTGTCTCTGCAGCGAGCTTAGAGGACTTCCTGATGAGTGATGGTGAAGATGAAGGCTCCTTCCTGTCTCTGCCCTCGGCCCCCTTCTCACAGCGCCCCCTTCTGACCTCCGAGCTCGCCGACACAAGCGCACCCAGCCAGCAGCTGCTCATCCAGGTAAAGTGAAGGCAGCGCCGCCTGGTCAGAGCTGATTGGCTGCTGACGCCAGCACACCTGACAACATCCAGCTGACTGAAGCTCGGTGTGTCTGCATTGATTCGTTCTGATGTCGCTGCAGAACGAGGTCAGCACAAACACATGTAAATGTGCAACAGTTAGCCTAGCAGCTCCTTAGCATCGAATTGTCCCTCTGCAGGTCACAACAACACACATCACAGTAAACTCTGCGTGAAGGGCGTTTTAGAGCTTCTTATGGAGCCAAGACACGACAAGTTTTATACTTTTTATATTTGGAAGTATAACAACAGGTACAAATCACACGGATTAATTCTGACTCCAGAAAATACAAGAAAACCGTTCCAAGTACAAAACATTTGTCACTAATTTTACCAATTTATCTGATCCCTGACCAATCACAGAGAGAGCTGACACACCTTCCATCTCCAGGAAGAAACCTCGAGTTTCCCTTCGGCCCTTTAACCGCCTCCGCTACCGTCTGGAACAACATTTCTGTAGACTAATGAAGTTTTTAAAATGTGTGGAGAGAAACCGCCTGAATCATCTCTACCTGTTGGTTTGGTTACGTAAAGCCAAAAAACAAATGTTTATCTCACAGTTTGAAATTTTTACCATTTATTGTTTCTATATTATTAACCGTTAAGTCCACCAACTGTTAAACAACACGGATTCTTATTATTGGCCAAAGGATAAGAAAAAATGCAACGAAACGATTTTTCTTGGCGTGAAGTTTAAAAGGTTTGGAGGCTGCGACAGTCGTGCTGATTGGTCAGGCGTAGCGAAGCTTGGCTATCCCTGCTCTGTAACTGGTTTGTGATTGGAAGAATCTGATTGGTTTTTGAGTAAGTGTGTAAAATGTGTGTTAACGTTTTGAACTTGTATTTTTAGAATTTGTAGATTTTATTTGCGCCTGTACTTGTTACAAAAAGACACCAGTTAAAAAACGTGTGTACAGGTGACAAAACTGGAGATACAAGTTATAAAACTTTTGTCCCTAACCTAGCCCCGTACTCTGCACATTGTCTCAGTGTCGCCCTTGTGGCTGTTGACTGTGTGTTCTGTCATTTCTAACATTATCTGAAAAATAATCAGACATATTTAATAAAAGTAAAAGTAATGAAAAGTTTTTATCAGAGCCAAATGTAACAAGATTTTTTATCTTAATTTTTTTTAGAATTTTTTATTTTTACTTTAAGTGGCCCATATCACGTTATATGGTGATAGTTTAAATGGAAAACCAGGAAACAATGTGTGCAAAGCATGTTGTTGTGACTTAGAAATATTTGGGCACAACACATTTTATGGAGAGATGTCACTTTAACCTTATTAACACATTGAACTATAAAGTGCACAATAACAGTAATAATAATAATCTTGTTTATTGCGCAGCTTTGGTGCCCGTTTGCTGTAGCAGCGCCGTGATTCGAGAGCATAAATTCACACTCGAGTTCACAGGAACAGCAGTTTTGTACCAGAGGATGGAACTGATCGATTGACCCAGCTGTAACGCTCTGTTTTGTTCATGCTAGCTAACGAAGACACATTATGTTCTAAAGCAGAAAGCAAAGTTTAATTAGTTCAAATTTCTTCTGTAAATGTTGAGTTATCGTGTAGTTGAAACTGAATATTGCAACATCTCTAATCTACAGTGTTCATTTCTACACTGAAGGTGAAAAGTTTTAGTTTTTACTAGGGCTGTCAAAAATAACGTGATAATGGTGGTATCTCATTTATTTAATTAATTCTGTTAGAGTTTTAATGCAATTAACGCATGTGCGGCAGGAGAAGCTCCATACCTCCGTCGTTTCTCCATTATGATGGTGAAACCTCCCAACACTGCTATGCAGATGACACTCAGCTTTTCCTTTCTTTCCTACCTGACGACACAACGTCTCAATGTGAATATCAGCATGTTGCTGATATCTCCGCATGGATGAAGGATCTCCACCTTCAGTTAAATCTGTCCAAGACCGAGCTTATTGTCTTTCCAGCCAATCCTTCTTTACCGCCACAGATAAGCGTGCAGCTTGACTCCATCACGCTTGTGCCTACGTCTCTACCAGGAATCTTGGTGTCATGGTAGACAACCAGCTGACCTTTAAGGACCACGTTGTCTCGGTTGCTGGATCTTGCCGATTTGCTCTCTACAACATCAGGAGGATCAGACCCTACCTGACTGAACACACGGCCCAGCTCCTGGTCCAGGCTCTGGTCATTTCACGCATTGACTACTGCAACTCCTTACTGGCTGGCCTGCCTGCATGCTCAGTTAAACCTCTGCAGATGATCCAGAACGCAGCAGCACGTCTGGTCTTCAACCAGCCCAAAAGAGCTCATGTCACTCCGCTGCTAATCGCTCTCCACTGGATTCCAGTTGCAGCGCATCAGATTCAAAGCTCTGCTTCTGGCTTACAAAACAATAACCCAAACGGCTCCGGTCTACCTCCACTCCTTAATCCAGAGCTACACTCCCTCTCCACAGTTACGCTCTGCCAGTGAAAGACGCCTAGTGCTCCCACCACAAGGTGGCGCCACATCAGTAGCTGGACTCTTCTCCTCTGTTCTTCCCCGGTGGTGGAACCATCTACCCAACTCCGTCCGATCCACAGAGTCCTTATCCACTTTTAAAAGCAAGCTAAAGACTCAGTTGTTTAAGAAGCATTTCCACATTTAGCTTAACTAAATGAGTTAGAAGGATTTGTCCAGCTCTTTGGCTCAACCAAGCCAAGAATAGAATAGAATAGAAACATGGAGAGGCACGATGGAGATCAGCCGGCTGGTTCTATGGATGGATTTGAGAATGAACTCAGCATTAATGGAGCAACATGGACGTCGCCGCCGTGGAGAATGGGGGTGTTTTAACATCCACTCTTTTCCCAGTGAGAGGGTTCCACTCCCGCACTTTTCCTGTTGTTTTTCCCTTTTTTTTTTAACTTATCCTGCGTTTTATACCAACATGGCCGCTCTAGAGGATCTCTGCTCTCTCTGTTTGTGCAGCAGCTGCTTCCTCCCTCTCCTCTCATGTTGCTCCGTGAATCATGGCGGCTGTCGGTGATCAGCTGATCGGCTTTTCTCTCTTGCTGCGTGTGTTTATGGATCAGCTGAGAAGGAGGAAACTAGCGGTTCATGTTCACACCGTCACATATTTACCCCAAAGTCTTGTTGTTGGCAGGACCTTCTCTAACGGCAGCTGCTGGTGGTAGACAGGGTTTATACTTCAGCTATGCAGGGCCGGGCCTAGAAAAGTTCTGATGGGGGGCCAGGAGCACTGAGCAGGAAAAAGTGTAACAAAGTGAAGAAAAACTAGTAAAACAAGCACCCAATGATGTGTTTTACTAGCAGGTGTTACTTTGGGTGATGGTGCTGTAGGACTTTTATTACGGCTGCACAAACACACACATCAATGATAAACAGAAAAAGCTGTTTTTATCCAGATCATCAGTTTTATCAGAGTTTCTTTATCAATGTCGGCTGTTTAACTTCAGTCGTCTCATCTGCTGCTTTTAGGACAGAAACTATCACCATGGAGACGCTTGGTGAGATGATGAAAGATGAATACTGAATTATGATCTAGAACATAGTAGAGATGATTTAGAACATACAGAAGTACATTACATGCTGCATTTACTGACCCTGGGACATCTGAGGTTTACCCAACAGGAGGTCATTTAACAGTAAATATTTGTAGCATCGGCTCTTTCTGGTGATACGATGCAGTACAAATGTGCAGATTTCAATTATAGTCGGGAATAGTGATTAATCATGATTAATTTGTAAGCTGTGATTAATCTGACTATCATTTTAATCATCTGACAGCTCTAGTTTTTACTAAATATTTTCATGCAGTTTTCTGTAAAAGGCAGAACAGCCAGAAACAGTTAACAGGAAGTTTGTGCTTTAGTTTTTGAACAATCGTGAACATTTACTAAAAATGTTAATTTTATTTCTTGAGCTTTTTAAATTTTAATTTAAGATGAACCTCTTCAAGGCTCCTAATTTATTAAAAGTATTTTTAATATTAAATTAAATCTCTGTTCTCCGTTAAATCTAAGTCTCCACTAAGATTTAAGATGTTTTGTTTGGTAAATTAACATCAAAATAATTAATTAATAAATTTTCTTCTGTCATTGTCTCATCTTTGTCCATTTCTTTTTCCACGCCGTCTCCACCTGCAGAGAGTCACCTGGTCCTGCTGGTGGACTCCTGCTAACGTAAAAACCTTCATTCTTTCTGTGTGTAGCTGCTGTTTGGTCCTCCTCAAACGTAGTCTCAGTGTAGCGTCGGTCCAGACAGCTTCTAGACACCAGCTCCCATCAGAGCAGCATCGTCGTTGTTTAACCTCCACTTGTGTCTTCAGACTCTACAGGACAAGGTGTGTGAGTTCCAAGCTCGTCTTCGCTCTGAGGAAGTTGCCCGTCACCTGCTGGTGCAGCAGCTACAGCACAGCCTCCAGCAGAAGACGGGCGGAGGCGTCCACACGCTGCAGGACAAGCCGTCGGCCTCGTCCAATGGTGAGACGTTCGTCCACAGGTTCTTCCTTCAGGTGGGTCAGTGCAGGTAATTGACGCAGTGTGGTGTGTGTTCAGGTGTGAGGCTGCTGCAGCCCAGTGAGGATTATTTCAGCGGTGCAGAAGAAGAGCAGCTCGTTGCTCGGCTGCGCACACAGGTAAGTCCTCAGGAGGCGTGTCACACCTGGTGGGTTAAACTCAAACATGTTTAACCCTTAAAACTCCACATTTTCATGTTTTTTTAAGGTCAACCTGTTTGTTTTAGTTATTATTGTTAAAGCTGAAGCTTTTAATCCCAGTATAAACCAGTCTGTAGCAGTTTTTAATCCCAGTATAAACCAGTCTGTAGCAGCTTTTAATCCCAGTATAAACCAGTCTGTAGTAGCTTTTAATCCCAGTATAAACCAGTCTGTAGCAGCTTTTAATCCCAGTATAAACCAGTCTGTAGCAGCTTTTAATCCCAGTATAAACCAGTCTGTAGCAGCTTTTAATCCCAGTATAAACCAGCCTGTAACAGTTTTTAATCCCAGTATAAACCAGTCTGTAGCAGCTTTTAATCCCAGTATAAACCAGTCTGTAACAGCTTTTAATCCCAGTATAAACCAGTCTGTAACACCTTTTAATCCCAGTATAAACCAGTCTGTAGCAGCTTTTAATCCCAGTATAAACCAGTCTGTAGCAGCTTTTAATCCCAGTATAAACCAGTCTGTAACAGCTTTTAATCCCAGTATAAACCAGTGTGTAGCAGCTTTTAATCCCAGTATAAACCAGTCTGTAACAGCCTTTAATCCCAGTATAAACCAGCCTGTAACAGTTTTTAATCCCAGTATAAACCAGTCTGTAGCAGCTTTTAATCCCAGTATAAACCAGTCTGTAACAGCTTTTAATCCCAGTATAAACCAGTCTGTAGCAGCTTTTAATCCCAGTATAAACCAGTGTGTAGCAGCTTTTAATCCCAGTATAAACCAGTCTGTAGCAACTTTTATTCCCAGTATAAACAAGTCTGTAACAGCTTTTAATCCCAGTATAAACCAGTCTGTAGCAGCTTTTAATCCCAGTATAAACCAGTGTGTAGCAGCTTTTAATCCCAGTATAAACCAGTCTGTAGCAACTTTTATTCCCAGTATAAACAAGTCTGTAACAGCTTTTAATCCCAGTATAAACCAGTCTGTAGCAGCTTTTAATCCCAGTATAAACCAGTGTGTAACAGCTTTTAATCCCAGTATAAACCACTGTGTAACAGCTTTTAATCCCAGTATAAACCAGTCTGTAGCAGCTTTTAATCCCAGTATAAACCAGTCTGTAGCAGCTTTTAATCCCAGTATAAACCAGTCTGTAGCAGCTTTTAATCCCAGTATAAACCAGTCTGTAGCAGCTTTTAATCCCAGTATAAACCAGCCTGTAACAGTTTTTAATCCCAGTATAAACCAGTCTGTAGCAGCTTTTAATCCCAGTATAAACCAGTCTGTAACAGCTTTTAATCCCAGTATAAACCAGTCTGTAACAGCTTTTAATCCCAGTATAAACCAGTCTGTAGCAGCTTTTAATCCCAGTATAAACCAGTGTGTAGCAGCTTTTAATCCCAGTATAAACCAGTCTGTAGCAACTTTTATTCCCAGTATAAACAAGTCTGTAACAGCTTTTAATCCCAGTATAAACCAGTCTGTAGCAGCTTTTAATCCCAGTATAAACCAGTGTGTAGCAGCTTTTAATCCCAGTATAAACCAGTCTGTAGCAACTTTTATTCCCAGTATAAACAAGTCTGTAACAGCTTTTAATCCCAGTATAAACCAGTCTGTAGCAGCTTTTAATCCCAGTATAAACCAGTGTGTAACAGCTTTTAATCCCAGTATAAACCACTGTGTAACAGCTTTTAATCCCAGTATAAACCAGTCTGTAGCAGCTTTTAATCCCAGTATAAACCAGTCTGTAGCAGCTTTTAATCCCAGTATAAACCAGTCTGTAGCAGCTTTTAATCCCAGTATAAACCAGTCTGTAGCAGCTTTTAATCCCAGTATAAACCAGCCTGTAACAGTTTTTAATCCCAGTATAAACCAGTCTGTAGCAGCTTTTAATCCCAGTATAAACCAGTCTGTAACAGCTTTTAATCCCAGTATAAACCAGTCTGTAACACCTTTTAATCCCAGTATAAACCAGTCTGTAGCAGCTTTTAATCCCAGTATAAACCAGTCTGTAGCAGCTTTTAATCCCAGTATAAACCAGTCTGTAACAGCTTTTAATCCCAGTATAAACCAGTGTGTAGCAGCTTTTAATCCCAGTATAAACCAGTCTGTAACAGCCTTTAATCCCAGTATAAACCAGCCTGTAACAGTTTTTAATCCCAGTATAAACCAGTCTGTAGCAGCTTTTAATCCCAGTATAAACCAGTCTGTAGCAGCTTTTAATCCCAGTATAAACCAGTGTGTAGCAGCTTTTAATCCCAGTATAAACCAGTCTGTAGCAACTTTTATTCCCAGTATAAACAAGTCTGTAACAGCTTTTAATCCCAGTATAAACCAGTCTGTAGCAGCTTTTAATCCCAGTATAAACCAGTGTGTAACAGCTTTTAATCCCAGTATAAACCACTGTGTAACAGCTTTTAATCCCAGTATAAACCAGTCTGTAGCAGCTTTTAATCCCAGTATAAACCAGTCTGTAGCAGCTTTTAATCCCAGTATAAACCAGTGTGTGGCAGCTTTTAATCCCAGTATAAACCTGTCTGTAACAGCTTTTAATCCCAGTATAAACCAGTCTGTAACACCTTTTAATCCCAGTATAAACCAGTCTGTAGCAGCTTTTAATCCCAGTGTAAACCAGTCTGTAGCAGCTTTTAATCCCAGTATAAACCAGTGTGTAGCGGCTTTTAATCCCAGTATAAACCAGTCTGTAGCAGCTTTTAATCCCAGTATAAACCAGTCTGTAGCAGCTTTTAATCCCAGTATGAACCAGTCTGTAGTAGCTTTTATTCCCAGTATAAACCAGTGTGTAGCAGCTTTTAATCCCAGTATAAACCAGTGTGTAGCAGCTTTTCATCCCAGTATAAACCAGTGTGTAGCAGCTTTTAATCCCAATATAAACCAGTGTGTAGCAGCTTTTAATCCCAGTATAAACCAGTGTGTAGCAGCTTTTCATCCCAGTATAAACCAGTGTGTAGCAGCTTTTAATCCCAGTATAAACCAGTCTGTAACAGCTTTTAATCCCAGTATAAACCAGTGTGTAGCAGCTTTTAATCCCAGAATAAACCAGTGTGTAGCAGCTTTTAATCCCAGTATAAACCAGCGTGTGGCAGCTTTTAATCCCAGTATAAACCAGTGTGTAGCAGCTTTTAATCCCAGTATAAACCAGTGTGTAGCAGCTTTTAATCCCAGTATAAACCAGTCTGTAGCAGCTTTTAATCCCAGTATAAACCAGTCTGTAGCAGCTTTTAATCCCAGTATAAACCTGTCTGTAGCAGCTTTTAATCCCAGTATAAACCAGCCTGTAACAGTTTTTAATCCCAGTATAAACCAGTCTGTAACAGCTTTTAATCCCAGTATAAACCAGCCTGTAGCAGCTTTTAATCCCAGTATAAACCAGTCTGTAACAGCTTTTAATCCCAGTATAAACCAGTCTGTAGCAGCTTTTAATCCCAGTATAAACCAGTCTGTAACAGCTTTTAATCCCAGTATAAACCAGTCTGTAACAACTTTTAATCCCAGTATAAACCAGTGTGTAGCAGCTTTTAATCCCAGTATAAACCAGTCTGTAACAGCTTTTAATCCCAGTATAAACCAGTCTGTAACAGCTTTTAATCCCAGTATAAACCAGTGTGTAACAGCTTTTAATCCCAGTATAAACCAGTCTGTAGCAACTTTTAATCCCAGTATAAACCAGTGTGTAACAGCTTTTAATCCCAGTATAAACCAGTCTGTAGCAACTTTTAATCCCAGTATAAACAAGTCTGTAACAGCTTTTAATCCCAGTATAAACCAGTGTGTAGCAGCTTTTAATCCCAGTATAAACCAGTCTGTAACAGCCTTTAATCCCAGTATAAACCAGCCTGTAACAGTTTTTAATCCCAGTATAAACCAGTCTGTAGCAGCTTTTAATCCCAGTATAAACCAGTCTGTAACAGCTTTTAATCCCAGTATAAACCAGTCTGTAGCAGCTTTTAATCCCAGTATAAACCAGTGTGTAGCAGCTTTTAATCCCAGTATAAACCAGTCTGTAGCAGCTTTTATTCCCAGTATAAACAAGTCTGTAACAGCTTTTAATCCCAGTATAAACCAGTCTGTAGCAGCTTTTAATCCCAGTATAAACCAGTGTGTAACAGCTTTTAATCCCAGTATAAACCACTGTGTAACAGCTTTTAATCCCAGTATAAACCAGTCTGTAGCAGCTTTTAATCCCAGTATAAACCAGTCTGTAGCAGCTTTTAATCCCAGTATAAACCAGCCTGTAACAGTTTTTAATCCCAGTATAAACCAGTCTGTAGCAGCTTTTAATCCCAGTATAAACCAGTCTGTAATAGCTTTTAATCCCAGTATAAACCAGTCTGTAACACCTTTTAATCCCAGTATAAACCAGTCTGTAGCAGCTTTTAATCCCAGTGTAAACCAGTCTGTAGCAGCTTTTAATCCCAGTATAAACCAGTGTGTGGCAGCTTTTAATCCCAGTATAAACCAGTCTGTAACAGCTTTTGATCCCAGTATAAACCAGTCTGTAACACCTTTTAATCCCAGTATAAACCAGTCTGTAGCAGCTTTTAATCCCAGTGTAAACCAGTCTGTAGCAGCTTTTAATCCCAGTATAAACCAGTGTGTAGCGGCTTTTAATCCCAGTATAAACCAGTCTGTAGCAGCTTTTAATCCCAGTATAAACCAGTCTGTAGCAGCTTTTAATCCCAGTATAAACCAGTCTGTAGCAGCTTTTAATCCCAGTATAAACCAGTCTGTAACAGCTTTTAATCCCAGTATAAACCAGTGTGTAGCAGCTTTTAATCCCAGTATAAACCAGTCTGTAACAGCCTTTAATCCCAGTATAAACCAGCCTGTAACAGTTTTTAATCCCAGTATAAACCAGTCTGTAGCAGCTTTTAATCCCAGTATAAACCAGTCTGTAGCAGCTTTTAATCCCAGTATAAACCAGTGTGTAGCAGCTTTTAATCCCAGTATAAACCAGTCTGTAGCAACTTTTATTCCCAGTATAAACAAGTCTGTAACAGCTTTTAATCCCAGTATAAACCAGTCTGTAGCAGCTTTTAATCCCAGTATAAACCAGTGTGTAACAGCTTTTAATCCCAGTATAAACCACTGTGTAACAGCTTTTAATCCCAGTATAAACCAGTCTGTAGCAGCTTTTAATCCCAGTATAAACCAGTCTGTAGCAGCTTTTAATCCCAGTATAAACCAGCCTGTAACAGTTTTTAATCCCAGTATAAACCAGTCTGTAGCAGCTTTTAATCCCAGTATAAACCAGTCTGTAACAGCTTTTAATCCCAGTATAAACCAGTCTGTAACACCTTTTAATCCCAGTATAAACCAGTCTGTAGCAGCTTTTAATCCCAGTGTAAACCAGTCTGTAGCAGCTTTTAATCCCAGTATAAACCAGTGTGTGGCAGCTTTTAATCCCAGTATAAACCTGTCTGTAACAGCTTTTAATCCCAGTATAAACCAGTCTGTAACACCTTTTAATCCCAGTATAAACCAGTCTGTAGCAGCTTTTAATCCCAGTGTAAACCAGTCTGTAGCAGCTTTTAATCCCAGTATAAACCAGTGTGTAGCGGCTTTTAATCCCAGTATAAACCAGTCTGTAGCAGCTTTTAATCCCAGTATAAACCAGTCTGTAGCAGCTTTTAATCCCAGTATGAACCAGTCTGTAGTAGCTTTTATTCCCAGTATAAACCAGTGTGTAGCAGCTTTTAATCCCAGTATAAACCAGTGTGTAGCAGCTTTTCATCCCAGTATAAACCAGTGTGTAGCAGCTTTTAATCCCAATATAAACCAGTGTGTAGCAGCTTTTAATCCCAGTATAAACCAGTGTGTAGCAGCTTTTCATCCCAGTATAAACCAGTGTGTAGCAGCTTTTAATCCCAGTATAAACCAGTCTGTAACAGCTTTTAATCCCAGTATAAACCAGTGTGTAGCAGCTTTTAATCCCAGTATAAACCAGTCTGTAGCAGCTTTTAATCCCAGTATAAACCAGTCTGTAGCAGCTTTTAATCCCAGTATAAACCAGTCTGTAACAGCTTTTAATCCCAGTATAAACCAGTGTGTAGCAGCTTTTAATCCCAGAATAAACCAGTGTGTAGCAGCTTTTAATCCCAGTATAAACCAGCGTGTGGCAGCTTTTAATCCCAGTATAAACCAGTGTGTAGCAGCTTTTAATCCCAGTATAAACCAGTGTGTAGCAGCTTTTAATCCCAGTATAAACCAGTCTGTAGCAGCTTTTAATCCCAGTATAAACCAGTCTGTAGCAGCTTTTAATCCCAGTATAAACCTGTCTGTAGCAGCTTTTAATCCCAGTATAAACCAGCCTGTAACAGTTTTTAATCCCAGTATAAACCAGTCTGTAACAGCTTTTAATCCCAGTATAAACCAGCCTGTAGCAGCTTTTAATCCCAGTATAAACCAGTCTGTAACAGCTTTTAATCCCAGTATAAACCAGTCTGTAGCAGCTTTTAATCCCAGTATAAACCAGTCTGTAACAGCTTTTAATCCCAGTATAAACCAGTCTGTAACAACTTTTAATCCCAGTATAAACCAGTGTGTAGCAGCTTTTAATCCCAGTATAAACCAGTCTGTAACAGCTTTTAATCCCAGTATAAACCAGTCTGTAACAGCTTTTAATCCCAGTATAAACCAGTGTGTAACAGCTTTTAATCCCAGTATAAACCAGTCTGTAGCAACTTTTAATCCCAGTATAAACCAGTGTGTAACAGCTTTTAATCCCAGTATAAACCAGTCTGTAGCAACTTTTAATCCCAGTATAAACAAGTCTGTAACAGCTTTTAATCCCAGTATAAACCAGTGTGTAGCAGCTTTTAATCCCAGTATAAACCAGTCTGTAACAGCCTTTAATCCCAGTATAAACCAGCCTGTAACAGTTTTTAATCCCAGTATAAACCAGTCTGTAGCAGCTTTTAATCCCAGTATAAACCAGTCTGTAACAGCTTTTAATCCCAGTATAAACCAGTCTGTAGCAGCTTTTAATCCCAGTATAAACCAGTGTGTAGCAGCTTTTAATCCCAGTATAAACCAGTCTGTAGCAGCTTTTATTCCCAGTATAAACAAGTCTGTAACAGCTTTTAATCCCAGTATAAACCAGTCTGTAGCAGCTTTTAATCCCAGTATAAACCAGTGTGTAACAGCTTTTAATCCCAGTATAAACCACTGTGTAACAGCTTTTAATCCCAGTATAAACCAGTCTGTAGCAGCTTTTAATCCCAGTATAAACCAGTCTGTAGCAGCTTTTAATCCCAGTATAAACCAGCCTGTAACAGTTTTTAATCCCAGTATAAACCAGTCTGTAGCAGCTTTTAATCCCAGTATAAACCAGTCTGTAATAGCTTTTAATCCCAGTATAAACCAGTCTGTAACACCTTTTAATCCCAGTATAAACCAGTCTGTAGCAGCTTTTAATCCCAGTGTAAACCAGTCTGTAGCAGCTTTTAATCCCAGTATAAACCAGTGTGTGGCAGCTTTTAATCCCAGTATAAACCAGTCTGTAACAGCTTTTGATCCCAGTATAAACCAGTCTGTAACACCTTTTAATCCCAGTATAAACCAGTCTGTAGCAGCTTTTAATCCCAGTGTAAACCAGTCTGTAGCAGCTTTTAATCCCAGTATAAACCAGTGTGTAGCGGCTTTTAATCCCAGTATAAACCAGTCTGTAGCAGCTTTTAATCCCAGTATAAACCAGTCTGTAGCAGCTTTTAATCCCAGTATAAACCAGTCTGTAGCAGCTTTTATTCCCAGTATAAACCAGTGTGTAGCAGCTTTTAATCCCAGTATAAACCAGTGTGTAGCAGCTTTTCATCCCAGTATAAACCAGTGTGTAGCAGCTTTTAATCCCAATATAAACCAGTCTGTAGCAGCTTTTAATCCCAGTATAAACCAGTGTGTAGCAGCTTTTAATCCCAGTATAAACCAGTCTGTAACAGCTTTTAATCCCAGTATAAACCAGTGTGTAGCAGCTTTTAATCCCAGTATAAACCAGTCTGTAGCAGCTTTTAATCCCAGTATAAACCAGTCTGTAGCAGCTTTTAATCCCAGTATAAACCAGTCTGTAACAGCTTTTAATCCCAGTATAAACCAGTGTGTGGCAGCTTTTAATCCCAGTATAAACCAGTGTGTAGCAGCTTTTAATCCCAGTATAAACCAGTGTGTAGCAGCTTTTAATCCCAGTATAAACCAGTCTGTAGCAGCTTTTAATCCCAGTATAAACCAGTCTGTAGCAGCTTTTAATCCCAGTATAAACCTGTCTGTAGCAGCTTTTAATCCCAGTATAAACCAGTGTGTAGCAGCTTTTAATCCCAGTATAAACCAGTGTGTAGCAGCTTTTAATCCCAGTATAAACCAGTCTGTAACAGCTTTTAATCCCAGTATAAACCAGTCTGTAGCAGCTTTTAATCCCAGTATAAACCTGTCTGTAGCAGCTTTTAATCCCAGTATAAACCAGCCTGTAACAGTTTTTAATCCCAGTATAAACCAGTCTGTAACAGCTTTTAATCCCAGTATAAACCAGCCTGTAGCAGCTTTTAATCCCAGTATAAACCAGTCTGTAACAGCTTTTAATCCCAGTATAAACCAGTCTGTAGCAGCTTTTAATCCCAGTATAAACCAGTCTGTAACAGCTTTTAATCCCAGTATAAACCAGTCTGTAACAACTTTTAATCCCAGTATAAACCAGTCTGTAACAGCTTTTAATCCCAGTATAAACCAGTCTGTAACAGCTTTTAATCCCAGTATAAACCAGTCTGTAACAGCTTTTAATCCCAGTATAAACCAGTGTGTAGCAGCTTTTAATCCCAGTATAAACCAGTCTGTAACAGCTTTTAATCCCAGTATAAACCAGTCTGTAACAGCTTTTAATCCCAGTATAAACCAGTCTGTAACAGCTTTTAATCCCAGTATAAACCAGTGTGTAACAGCTTTTAATCCCAGTATAAACCAGTCTGTAGCAACTTTTAATCCCAGTATAAACAAGTCTGTAACAGCTTTTAATCCCAGTATAAACCAGTCTGTAGCAGCTTTTAATCCCAGTATAAACCAGTCTGTAACAGCTTTTAATCCCAGTATAAACCAGTGTGTAACAGCTTTTAATCCCAGTATAAACCAGTCTGTAGCAACTTTTAATCCCAGTATAAACCAGTCTGTAGCATCTTTTATTCCCAGTATAAACCAGTCTGTAGCAGCTTTTAATCCCAGTATAAACCAGTCTGTAGCAGCTTTTAATCCCAGTATAAACCAGTGTGTAACAGCTTTTAATCCCAGTATAAACCAGTCTGTAGCAACTTTTAATCCCAGTATAAACCAGTCTGTAGCAACTTTTAATCCCAGTATAAACAAGTTTGTAACAGCTTTTAATCCCAGTATAAACCAGTGTGTAGAAGCTTTTAATCCCAGTATAAACCAGTCTGTAGCAGCTTTTAATCCCAGTATAAACCAGTGTGTAACAGCTTTTAATCCCAGTATAAACCAGTCTGTAGCAGCTTTTAATCCCAGTATAAACCAGTCTGTAACACCTTTTAATCCCAGTATAAACCAGTCTGTAGCAGCTTTTAATCCCAGTATAAACCAGTGTGTAGCAGCTTTTAATCCCAGTATAAACCAGTCTGTAACAGCTTTTAATCCCAGTATAAACCAGTCTGTAGCAGCTTTTAATCCCAGGATAAACCAGTCTGTAGCAGCTTTTAATCCCAGTATAAACCAGTGTGTAGCAGCTTTTAATCCCAGTATAAACCAGTGTGTAGCAGCTTTTAATCCCAGTATAAACCAGTCTGTAACAGCTTTTAATCCCAGTATAAACCAGTCTGTAACAGCTTTTAATCCCAGTATAAACCAGTCTGTAGCAGCTGTCAGACTGGGAGGTAAAATGATGTAAAATGAATGTATGAATAGATGTAGCAGCATAAAGGTCGACCAGAAGAAGAAAGCAGAATTTATTACTAACAGAACTTTGTAGAAATAACACACAGACCAACAGTGACCAAACCTTTTCTCATCTCATCGTTCTCTCAAGTCTTGGCTTTCAGGAGAAAAAATATTGTTATTGAAACAAACACACAACAGAAACTATTTCCATGTTTCCACTTTTTCCTCATTTCCAGTTATTCCTGCTACTATTTACCTGCTATCCTCACTAAACCAACTCCAGCTGAGCTGCTTTGTGGCGCCACCGTGCATCAGAAACGTCTTCTTGGCTTTATTCCAGCCATAGAGGAGCATTATTTTTCTTCTTTTCACACACACATAGAACTTTCTGCTCACTGGTTGATCTTTGGCTGCTCCTGATTGGACGTTACCGTCAATCTAAGCTCTCTGATTGGTGGAAAGTCTGACAGGAAGTGGCTTCATCATCATGTCCAGGTCTAAATAGAGGTCTCTTAGCAACATAGTAGTGATGGTGATGTTTTTATGGTGAAATGTGATAAATAATGCTGTTATCATGGATCATTGTGGATTTACCAGATAGAGTCTCTGAATAAAACTACATTTAGTGGCTGGATTGTAAACCTCCTGGACGGGATAGAAATGCTGGAAAACTTCTGTAGATCAGCTAAAGGGTTAAATATCCATCACAGTTTACCCCACAGAGATACACACCACCGCTCCTGAGACACTGATGATGGTTCAAGAGATCTGGAGTTTTAAGGGTTAACAGACTTCTGTTCTGGATTCGGTCTCATTCTGAGATGTTTCTGCATCATGTGAAGACGATATTTTTATCAGTGCATCTTCTGCAGGTGGAGGAGCTGGAGCAGAAGCTGTTGGATCAGACTCAGGAGGTGGAGAGACTCCGCTCTGAACTGGTGAGTTTGTGCTGGAAACACATTGCACACACACCCTCTGTGAGAGGATCCTAACTGGTTTCTCAAGTCTAGATTCTAGCCTGGACCCCAGAACCAGTCCTGAATCCTCACATAGTCTATGAAGGTGTGAAGACCAGACTCAGTGTTCAGTTTGGAAATGTCTTCACAGTAGTCTGAACATGGTGTTGTTGACATGGCGGATGTTGCGCTGCTAAATAAAATAAACTTGATCTTCTTGGAAGGGCAGGGTTTGCTGCTGGGGGGGTATGGGGGGGCCCCTGTTCATATTCTACACAGAATTTTATCGTCAGCTCCACATTTTCAGTTTTAAAGCTTCCTGTGCACGTACATCATTAAATCGCTATTATGCTGTTACAGGCTGGTTTATACTGGGATTAAAAGCTGTTACACACTGGTTTATACTGGGATTAAAAGCTGCTACAGACTGGTTTATACTGGGATTAAAAGCTGCTACAGACTGGTTTATACTGGGATTAAAAGCTGCTACAGACTGGTTTATACTGGGATTAAAAGCTGCTACAGACTGGTTTATACTGGGATTAAAAGCTGCTACAGACTGGTTTATACTGGGATTAAAAGCTGCTACAGACTGGTTTATACTGGGATTAAAAACTGCTACAGACTGGTTTAGATAAAAATAAACCTGGTGGATTCAAATAGCAGAAAATGGTTTAGTGTTAAGGGATAAAGATCACATTTCGGAAACATGACACCAGATTTATAAGTTTTTTTCTTGTGTAATTCAGCTGTTAAAAGACTGAATCTGTATTTTACACGAGTAGCTGTTACTGAGTCTGTTTTCTGACCATAGCTGGAGGTCAGACTGAGTTATGTGAATCAGCTGTGGAGCATGATGAGGAGCAGGTGTGAACGCATAAAAGGTTTAATAAAAGTGACCCAGTTTGTCCTCCTGACCTGCAGGGGGCGACAGACCTGGAGAAGCAGCTGGAGCTGCTGCTGGTGGAGAACGAGCATCTGAAGCAGAAGCTGAAGTCATGCAGGAGTCCAGAGCTTCAGAAGCCGGACACAGCTGCTGAGAGCTGCAGCTGCAGCCACAGCCAGGTCAACACAGCACGTTTGGACCGAGCAGAACCAGAACCAGCTTTCCAGCACTTCCACCTGACCTTCTGAACTTTCTGTGCTGCAGGATGCGGAGGCCCTGCGACGAGAGGTGTCCCGCTGGGAGAACCAGACCCGGCAGAGCGAGCAGAGGCTGGCTGAGCTGGAGCGGGAGCTGCTGGAGAAAAGCTCCAGGGTGGAGGTTCTACACCGGCAGCTGGACGACAGCCGGACTCAGCTGGATGAATCCAGGCGGAGGCAGATGGAGGCGGAGCAGAAACTCCGTCTCCGTCTGCAAGAGTGTGAGGAGGAGATCGCTAGACGGGCAGTGACGCCCCCCAGAGTCCAGGTGAGGAACCTCTGGTCAGCCGGTGGAGAAGTTCTGGATGATCCAGACGTTCTAACCCATGTTTGTTCTTCAGTACGTGACCCAGACGGTGGAGGTGGAGTCGGCCGACACCCAGAAAGTTCTGGTGGAACTGCAGATGAAGAACGGTGCCCTGCAGGAGCAGCTGAGCGTGCAGAGGCAGCTGCTACGAGAACTGGAAACACAGCTGCACGAGTCGCAGCGCACCTGCACCCAGCTCAGGACGCAGGTAGGTTCTGCTGCAGCTTCCAGATCAGAACCACAGAACCTGGAGTTATTTCACCTCTGCAGCAGAGGAGAATCCTGTTTTCTTTCTCCAGATGTAAGATTTTGGTTCTGATTCTTAAATTCCAAACCACCCAAGGTTAGGACTGAAGACTGTCAGAGGGTCAGATCCAGCTCAGGGCTGTTTGTCAGACCTCAGGTCCATTTCCTGGTTAACTCGCTCCACCTTCTCCTCTCTGCACGCGCTCCCTGCAGCTGCTCGCCGATCGAGGCCGTCTGTGCGGCCTCCTCTCCAAGGCTGTCGGCAAGGGCAACGGCGAGATGGTTCGCGGGTTGTCCAAGGTTGGCCGCGCCCCCTTCCCCGCCCCCCGCCCATGAGCTCACAGCGAGTGTTTGTCCCGACTGAAGGGTCAAAGTTCCCAGATAAAACTGATGTTACTGAGAAAAAAGACGTTTAGTTTCTCTTTTAATTCGTTCCTGCTTTTATTAGATAAAAAAAACAAAACAAAAACAGATCAACAAACTAACGGGACGTTTAAAACTAATTTGTAAGAAGTTTTTTAATATAAATAATATATATAATACCACACATGAGACATAATAATCATAAAAAAGGTGAAAACAGTCACAGCCAACAGGTGTTATGAGAAGGGAAACAAAGGGATGTTGGGATTAATGGGATACAAATCCCATTAATTGGAAATAATTTGGGATAATTAAACATGAAAAATTAAAGATATTTAGAATAATTAAAATAAATGAAAACTGTAAAAACTAGAAGCACTCAGAGAGCACAGACCTTCACCAAGCCATTGTCTTTTTTTTATTATTTATTATTATTATTATTTATTTAATTTTTTTTTTCTTTTGGCAATGATTCTGGGCATTAGTTTTCAGTTAGAAGCTCTAATGCCTAAATGTCCCCTTAGTAAAGAATCCTTTAAAAGTTCCTTGATCCAGACGGTGATCCAGATCACCCCCAAAATCGAATCACTTGTTCATTTATTCCATTTCTGAGATTTCCTGAAAATTTCATCTAAAGCCATGTGTAACTTTTTGAGTTATGTTGCTTACGAGTCATTTTTAGCCCTGAACTCTGTCTGCAGGCTCATTTTTCAGACCTCTTTCAGAGTTTTGATCATTTTACTTTAAACACAAAGAAAATGTCATGTTTGAATGTGAGGTAATCTTAAATATGGAAGAACTCTATTCACAGTCATCATTTTTATCAGAAGTCAGTGCTTTTTAGTGGTTTTACTGGGAATCTTTGAAACCATTCAAACTCTCAGATCTCCCTGTCTGTGATGTAAACTTTCCCAGTGACTCCTAGTTGAATCCTTCATCCTGACATAACGGCCGAATTCACACAGAACTGAGATACAGAAGAAGATAATAATGACAAACCTTCAGCCAAGTTCAGCTCAGAGGTGGAGAACTGGGGGGAAAGACGTAGGTACTGGAAAGAAATTGGGAATTAGTCCTGCTCCAGGTTATTTTAAATTGGGTTAAAATAAATCAGAATTTACAGAAATCTGTTCTCTACATCTCAAACCAGTAAAACCTGTTTAAAGCATTAAAGGATTATTAGGAATAATTATTTAATATATATTAAATAACTAAGGATAACATATATATAACAGATATAATATCTAAACATTTATAAATGTATTTTGGTGATGAACATTTTTCTTGTTATTGGCCGTTGATCTCAGTGTGAATGAAGACTTCCTGTTTATCTTGCACCTCAAAAGACCTGTGTGTGTGTTTGTGTGTGTGTGTGTGTGTGTGTGTAACCTGTGTGTTTTTTAGTGTGGATTAGTTGGTATTGGATATTTCTGACTCTTGTGTTACTACAATACGCTAAGCACACCACAGTGTGTTTTTTATGAAAGAATGAATCAGCATTAGCTACCATAAGCTAATCAGCCCACTATACATTTTCTGTGGAAGAATTATTTTTATTCCTTCATAGAAAATGTATAGTGGTCTGATTACTATAAGCTAATCGCACTGCTATACATTTTCTGTGGAGGAATGAATCGGCGTTAGCTACTATAAGCTAATCGCACTGCTAAACGTTTTCTGTGGAGGAATGAATCGGCGTTAGCTACTATAAGCTAATCGCACTGCTAAACATTTTCTGTGGAGGAATGAATCGGCGTTAGCCACTATAAGCTAATCGCACTGCTAAACATTTTCTGTGGAGGAATGAATCGGCGTTAGCTACTATAAGCTAATCGCACTGCTAAACGTTTTCTGTGGAGGAATGAATCGGCGTTAGCTACTATAAGCTAATCGCACTGCTAAACATTTTCTGTGGAGGAATGAATCGGCATTAGCTACTATAAGCTAATCGCACTGCTAAACATTTTCTGTGGAGGAATGAATCGGCGTTAGCTACTATAAGCTAATCGCACTGCTAAACGTTTTCTGTGGAGGAATGAATCGGCGTTAGCTACTATAAGCTAATCGCACTGCTAAACGTTTTCTGTGGAGGAATGAATCGGCGTTAGCCACTATAAGCTAATCGCACTGCTAAACGTTTTCTGTGGAGGAATGAATCGGCATTAGCTACTATAAGCTGCCAACTATTGCAAATAATGAAAGATTTGGTTGAGGTCTGTTTACATCATTTTGAAAAAATAAATTGGACATTACAATCAACAGTTATTCTGTACTTGAGTCTTTTCACCAATTTTCTTTTTACTCCTGAATAATTTTTCTTTTGAACAACCACTATTTAATACTACTTGAGTAATAACATTTTGAAGTAACACTACTTTTACTTTAGTACAATACTTGGCTACTGCACCCACCCAGAGGCCCATATCATATCATAAAACACTAGCTCAAGTTAATTAGCTCAACTTGTGTGTTCTTGCTTAGCAACCACAACTAGGGCCATAAAACACTTCTGTCTTTTCATTAAATCCTTGGTTGTAGTAGGAGGAGGTCGTGTCCTCCATCAGAGAAGGAACCCAAGTGATCCTGTTCTGATCCAGTTGGTTCTGCCTCTGACTGGTTCAGTGGGTTTAGTTGAAGGCTACGACCTCTACCATCATCCATCATCAACAAAATGATAAAGTGGTTCTGGCAGTGAGCTGGTTCTGTTGGGTCCACAGATCCAGAACAAAGCTTCTTCCACATCCAGAAATTCTCTGGTTCTCAGGCTGATCCACTTATGGACGTAGATCTTAGTCCACCTAAAACTGGATCTCCTGCTGATTAATAAACACATGTGGACCTGTGACGGGATGTGGGCCCAGGCCAACCTGATGGGGCAGGACCTACAGATACATGTGCAGGTTCTGAGTCCTCCTGTCCTCCTCCAGATCCTGGTCTATGAAGGAGAGATGGAGCGAGCTCAGGGTCAGCTGGAGGCGGAGATGCAGAACCTGGAGGAGGAGAAGAACCGTGTGATCGAGGAAGCGTTCATCCGGGCCGAGAGCGAGATGAAGGCCGTGCACGAGAACCTGGCAGGTGGGTCGCAGGTTCCTGTGGTGTCAGTGTTTTTGACCCAAGATGAAGATGACCATGATGACGATGATGTTTCCAGGTGTGCGTATGAACCTGCTGAGCCTACAGCCGGCTCTCAGAACTCTGACGTCAGATTACAACTGTCTGAAGAGGCAGGTCCAGGACTTCCCCTTCATGCTGGATAAAGCCATCACTGAGGCCAAGCAGGAGGTTAGTCACACACCTGCATCACAGATACTTCCAAACATAACGGTTCCTGCTGTACAGTTTAAATAATAACCATGTTTGAGCTGCAGCATCTAAAACAAAATTTAACATGTTCATCTCTGAGCGGAACCTAATAACAAATATCTATATCTGGAAGGTTGGTGGTTCGAATCCTGCTTCATTCCATTAAGGTTCGGTATGTAAGAATTGCTGCCATCTTGTGGTAAAAAATGGGTACAGCACATTGTGAATGTACGGTGGCTGTCAGTGGCCAAACTTCTTCCAGATATAAAAATGTTTTCATGTGTGAGTGGATCTGGTGGCCTCAGGAAAGTACACATGTAGTTACTGCAGGTACTGTATGTGTACTGTCTTCTTCTATGGTGCTTTTAGGGCTGGGATATACTTGCTGGCATGGCTGCCACGCGTTCCTTGTTTTCGTTTGGCACATAAGTCGCTCGCGTTGACACAAGGTAGCGTGTCGCGTGCTTGCGTTGCAATATTGACTTGAACACTAGAGACTCATGAGAACAAGAGCATGAACATGGCAGGTCCGAGGTAAACACAATGGCGGATAGTTTTGAAGACCGTCTCTCAGACTTTGTCCACAACTACCGGCATCTGTATGATTTTCCTCCCCCATTGGCCAGTGATAAACACTCGTGCCTTAACAGTTGGCAATAGATTGGAAGTGCTTTGAGGGTTGCTATCCTGGAAACACAATGTGACTGGTAGATTGACCTTTTCACTATTTCAGAGTCCAAGTGCTATGTACTGCCCGGAATCTTGTGATTCTCCACTTCCACGATAGACGTATTATCGTCCATGATGAGAAAAAGGAAAAAAAAAACAAAACAAAACACTGAGACCCCCTGACTGGTTAAAGATGTAATGTTTTGGTTCAGCAGCGCAAGTCTGCACAGGGGATTTTATTTTGAAAAATTCCCAGAAACTTTAACACTGATCTGTCTGATTTCCTGTCTGCCCCTATCTGAACTGTGGAAATTGATTCTGGGTGCTTGAAGCATCAAAAATAGACTCGGCACATAAATGTAGTGAAGCGCCACGACAATGTGTGACACGATCGGGGACTGCGGTACAAAGAAGTGGACCCAAATGCAGAACACTCAGTGAGGCGAGGGAGATGCAAACAATGTTTATTTATAATGAATGTTAATGGCTTGGTCCAGGTCCGGGAAGCACGTCTGTAGTCCAGAGGAAGACTGACGGTGGAGGAGTAAGCCAGGAGATGGTTTCTGGTGGAGGTGGAATGAGTTTGGTTGCAGGCAGGGCGAGCAGGCAGGCAGTCGGCTTGGCATGGGGACAGTCCTTATCCAAGGTGCTGTGGTGATCCAAGGAAACACGGTCTAAGGCACGCAGTAACGTGTGACAATCTGGCGATGGCTGGAGCTCCTGCTTGCCCCTAAATAGCAGGGAGAAGAGCCAGATAACGAGCCTGCTGATGAGCTGCAGGTGGCAGCAATTGTGGCTCCAGACACCGCCCTCAGTCCCCATGGTAACCTGCTCACCCTGACCTGCAAACTCAGACACACAAAAACATGACAATGTGCTTCTGGGATGCTTCTGATACGTGCTGCAGCGCACCCGGTGGGAATCAAACCATTGACTAAAATGGCCACGAATAGCAGTGGAGGCCATGGTGCAGCTGTAACATGCCACACATGCACCTGGTGGAAATCAGGGATGATCCCAAACTGAGGTCTAGCCCCTAGCAAAGCCACTGCGCTTTGAGTTGTTTCAGACACCACAGTGAAAATGGTGGCAGCTGCCAAATAAGTGGATATTTTAGTAAGCAGATACCAATAGAAACAGTTTTATGAGGACATTTTTCTCTTACTGAGCTCTGATGTTTTTTTAACTTTTAAATGAAATTAAACTTGCTGCGTCTTTAACTGATCATTGATGGATCAACGTTGGAGGAAAACATGACGTCATGACTGCAGAAAACTTTCAGAAAAAGTGAAGAAGGACCAACATGTAGAACCTGGACCAACATGTAGAACCTGAACCAACATGTAGAACCTGGACCAACATGTAGAACCTGGACCAACTGGACCTTCAGAACCGACATTAACATGATGTTTGTGTGTGTCAGATCTGTCAGGTAATCGGTGAGGTGAGCAACGCCAACCAGGAGCTGCTGCGCAAATACAAGCGGGAGATGAACCTGAGGAAGAAGTGCCACGATGAGCTGGTCCGACTAAAAGGTCCACACAACTTTTCTCTTCCAACAGGTTCTGATTGGTTCCAGCAGGTTCATAAAGGTTCCAAGTTCTGGCGGGTTTTGACAGGTTCTAATGGGTTTTAATTGGTTCTGGAGGATTCTAATAGTGTTTAACAAGTTCTGACAGTTTTTATGCGCTCTGACAGGTTCTAACGTGTTTTGACGGGTTATTGTGGGTTTTCAACAGTGTCTTAATGAGTTCTGGCAGCTTTTGACAGGTTCTAGCAGGTTCAGAGAGGTTCTGACCGGTTTTAATGGGTTATAGTGGGTATTAACAGGTTCTAACAGGTTTTGACAGGTTCTAATGGGTTTTAATTGGTTTTATTCAGGAGGGTTCCGCTGTCAAGGTTCTGACATCCTAGTTGTGAAAACAGGTTTATGTCAGCCTGGTTGTGACGGTAGGGTTCTGACTGCTCAACCGGACCAGCTTGTTGTAGAAAAATGAATTGCCAAGAGTCTGGATGAGTAAAATGTAACAAAGTTTATTACAGAAATGAAAATCAATACTTGCACAAGGAAAGCATCACAACACTGAACCTGTCTATGTTGGTTTTCCAGGTAACATCCGTGTGTTCTGTCGGGTCCGACCCGTCAGTCAGGAGGAGCAGGACTCTGCCGATGCCAGAACCACGCTGAGCTTCGACTCAGACGATGACACCATCCTCTACCTCTCCAATAAGGGGAAGATCATGACCTTCGAGCTGGACAAGGTGTTCCCGCCTCAGGCCACCCAGGAGGAGGTGAGGCCAGGATACGGGTCAGGACAAGGGAACACCTGAGCCCGGTTCTGAAAATGATTTGGTATTGGTTCAGAGCAGTCTTTGACTTTCTGAATTTGGTTCCAGTTTCAAAGAAAAGCTGATCAGTTCATGAGAGCTGGAACATTAAACCAGGCCTGGTCCATCAGGATCTGGTTGGTCAGCACTGCTGAGTCCACACTGCCTTTAAACCCCTGTTGATCATGTGACCTGTTCAGGAAGTACGGAGTATCATGAGGGATCAGCCATCTTACCTCTCTTCTCTCTGACTGGTCCATCAGGTGTTTCAGGAAGTCCAGTCTCTGGTCACTTCCTGTATTGATGGCTTTAACGTCTGCATTTTCGCTTACGGACAGACTGGATCCGGAAAAACCTACACCATGGAGGTATGACGTAGTTCTGACCAGGTGTGACGTAGTTCCGACCAGGTGTGACGTAGTTCATACTAGGTGTGACGTAGTTCCAACCAGGTGTGACGTAGTTCATACCAGGTGTGACATAGATCTGACCAGGTGTAATGTAGTTCCGACCAGGTGTGACGTAGTTCTGACCAGGAGTGACGTAGTTCTGACCAGGTGTGACGTAGTACATACCACGTGTGACGTAGCTCATACCAGGTGTGACGTAGTTCTGACCAGGAGTGACGTAGTTCTGACCAGGTGTGACGTAGTTCTGACCAGGGGTGACGTAGTTCCGACCAGGTATGACGTAGTTCTGACTAGGTGTGACGTAGTTCATACCAGGTGTGACGTAGTTCTTACCAGGGGTGACGTAGTTCTGACCAGGTGTGACGTAGTTCATGCCATGTGTGACATAGGTATGACCAGGTGTGACGTAGTTCTGACCAGGTGTGACATAGTTCTGACCAGGTGTGACGTAGTTCATACCAGGGGTGACGTAGTTCTGACCAGGTGTGACGTAGTTCTGACCAGGGGTGACGTAGTTCATACCAGGTGTGACGTAGTTCATACCAGGTGTGACGTAGTTCCGACCAGGTGTGACGTAGTTCCAACCAGGTGTAACGTAGTTCCGACCAGGTGTGACATAGTTTTGCCCAGGTGTGACGTAGTTCTGCCCAGGTGTGACGTAGTTCTGACCAGGGGTGACGTAGTTCATACCAGGTGTGACGTAGTTCCGACCAGGTGTGACGTAGTTCTTACCAGGTGTAACGTAGTTCATACCAGGTGTGATGTAGTTCTTACCAGGTGTGACGTAGTTCATACCACGTGTGACGTAGTTCTGACTAGGTGTGACGTAGTTCATACCAGGTGTGACGTAGTTCATACCACGTGTGACGTAGTTCATACCAGGTGTGACGTAGTTCCGGCCAGGTGCGACGTAGTTCTTACCAGGTGTAACGTAGTTCATACCAGGTGTGACGTAGTTCATACCAGGTGTGACGTAGTTCTTACCAGGTGTGACGTAGTTCATACCACGTGTGACGTAGTTCATACCAGGTGTGACGTGGTTCTTACCAGGTGTGACGTAGTTCATACCACGTGTGACGTAGTTCATACCTGGTGTAACATAGTTCTGACCAGGTGTAACATAGTTCTGACCAGGTGTGACGTAGTTCTGACCAGGTGTGACGTAGTTCTGACCAGGTGTGACGTAGTTCTGACCAGGTACGCAGGTATTCAGTGATGGAGAACAGTAACTGAGGGTTTTGTGTCAAACTTTGTGAGAACTCTCAGCTGTTTCCCAGGTGTCTGTTAATGCTCTTGTAAGCTCCGCCCCCTCTGATTTCAGGGCGTGGCTGACAACCCCGGCATCAACCAGCGAGCGCTCCGTCTGCTGTTCTCAGAGGTGACGGAGAAAGCTCCAGACTGGGACTACAGGATCACCGTGAGCATGGTGGAGATCTACAACGAGACGCTACGGTGAGTCTGGTTCTTGTCCTGGTCCTGGTTCTGGTTCCGAGACCCGGTCTGAGAAATATTGCCAGACTAGCCTCCATTGTGTCCCATCCTGAACTGGAAATCATTATCCATGCTTGTTTGTTGCACGTTGCTCTAAATGCTGCTTCCAGGCTTCTGACCAAATCCTCCAGGTGTCCACATGTGACCCCCGTCTGGATGCAGCTGCATAGGCTTCCACTTTATTTCAGAGTGTAATTTAAGATTCTTTTACTGACCTGGAGATCTCTTCATGGACAGCAGGTTATACCAGAGGGTTTCTTCACTCATATGTTCCTGGCAGGTTCCTGAGGTCCTGTGAACAGGTCCTGCCGATGGGGCCCCATATTATTGTCCCTTTCTCACTATTACCCACTTAGCCCAGCCCAACACCACCCCTTCTGATTTGTAGGTGTTCCCATCAGGATTTTCCCGGGGTTTAGTACCGACTCCGTCTGTTTCTGACGGTGCGGAGCCGGGCCAAAAATCATGACGTGTCACAATAGCAGGCCACTGTTGGCCATGAGAGCGACTTCCGACCCCGTCATCTTTAAAGCCCCAAAGCCACGGCATACATTCTAACTGCCTTGCTAAGATGACCCTGCCCACACTGAACGCTGCTTCAGTTGCCTGCTGTTGTAATGGGTACAACTGAAACCAGGGTGGTGGGGTGTAGGAAGAATTAAGGTAGGGGCTAATTTGGTGCAAGTAGGAAAGGGCTGTGAGCTTCTCCTCAGTGGCCCCCAGACTCTGGAACTCTTTCTTTGGACTTGAGATTGGTGGACTCTTTTAAAGCCAGTTGAAACATAGATTTTTAAAACTGCTCTTCTCTTGTTTTTAGGCATTGTTGGCTCTTGTAAAGCTCTTTGTGATTTTATATTTTGAAAGGGGTATAATTAAGTTTTATTTACTTATTAAAAACTAACTACAGATACCCAGAGAATCCAGACCCGGTTCTTGGTTAACAAACCTGTTCAGATCTGAGGCGTCGGCTCTGAAACAGACTTCCTGTCTGATGACAGATAGCTGCATGGGGGCGGAGCCTCAGTTCATCCACCGCGCTGCAGGTTCAGAAACATTACGTTAAGATGGATTATTTTAAATTCATCTACTCGCCCCGTCTGTCCAGCTGCTGTGTAACATCTGCATAAAAACTCAGAGCTCAACATCTGGGTTCTGGATCAGGTCCAGGACTGAGGGCTGAGTTCCAGCTGAAGATGGAAGAAAAGTTCAGACATTTTGACCTGCAGAGTCTCAACCTGCAGGTCCTTGAAGGTCCTTCAGAATCAGGGTCTGCAGGTCCTTAAAGGTTCATGTCATCCTGCAGGGATCTGCTCCGGGACAATCCCACCGACAAGCTCGACATCAAGATGAATCCCAACGGCAGCGGACAGCTGTACGTCCCTGGACTGACGGAGAACGTCGTGGAGAGCCCCGAGGACATCAACAAGGTGAGGACAGAAAAAACAAACATTTCAATTCATTTGTTTCATGTTGATGCATCAAAATAATAAAACTGTAAAAGCAGAAGATTCAATGCAGCTGAACCTGGTGTGTGTGTGTGTGTGTGCGTGTGTGTGTGTGCTTGTTCGCACGCATGGGTGTGGTCTACCTGTCCCCAGGTGTTCGACTTGGGCCACGTGAACAGAGCTACTGCGTGCACCAACCTAAACGAGCACAGCTCGCGCTCTCACGCTCTCCTCATCATCACCGTCTCCGGCTTCAACAGCGCCACCGGGAGCCGCACGCAAGGTTTGTTCGGCCATCTTTGTTCAGATTCGGGTGGAACCAGGATCCCAAGTCTGGTTCTGAACCCAAAGAACTGGGTCTGAACCCTCTGACAGGCCGGTCTCAGGTCTCTTACCTCCCTGTAACTCAGTAAACATTCTGGTTCTGTGGTTCTTTGTGTTCTGACCCGGTTGCCAGTTGAAACCAGTCACGGCTCTGGTTTGTTCTGGTTCTAGGGAAGCTGAACCTGGTGGACTTGGCCGGGTCGGAGCGGATCGGGAAGTCGGGGGCGGAGGGCAGCCGTCTCAGAGAAGCTCAGTGTATCAACAAGTCGCTGTCGGCGCTTGGTGATGTCATCAACGCGCTGCGCAGCAGACACGCCCACGTCCCCTTCAGGAACTCGCGGCTCACCTACCTGCTGCAGGACTCTCTGAGCGGGGACAGCAAGACCCTGATGATGGTGCAGGTGAGACCGGCTCGGGTCTAGAACCACAGCTCTGTTCTCCAGATCCCGCTGCTGTCCTCTCACTCCTGTTTCTGTTGTCCAGGTGTCCCCGTTGCCTGGCAACATGAGCGAGTCAGTGTGCTCACTGAAGTTCGCTCAGCGTGTTCGCAGCGTTGAGCTCAGCTCTTCGTCTTCCAGGAGACACGAGAATTCGTCCACCTCGTCCTCACCGACACACGACAGTGTCGAGGTAACAGTGTGTGTGTGTGTGTGTGTGTGTGTGTGTGAATCATATTTCATGAACAACTTCTTAATGTGATCAGTGATTGGATCAGACTGTAGTCTCCTGTTTTTGTAGTTCTGTTTCTAATAATAATGAAAACATTTCATTCGTTCTCTGAACCGCTTGGTCCATTACGGGTTGCAGGTGAGCTGGAGCCTGTCCCAGTATTAACAGGTGAGAGGCAGGCACACCTGGACAGGTCACCAGTCCATCACAGGACCAACACAGATAGGGACAAACAACTATTCACACACACACTTTTTAGTGTGTTTTTAGTGTGAGAATTTAGAGTCATCAATTAACCTGATATGCATGACATGGGAGGAAGCTGGAGAACCCGGAGAGAACCCACGCAGACACGGGGAGAACATGCAAACTCCACACAGAAAGACCACCGCCTCCTAGATTCAAACCTCCCCCCAGCCGACATTCGAACTAGCAACCTTCTTGGATCTTCTTAGCTGCGGTGCGAACCACCACCGTGGTGGAAGCAAAAAATAAAAAAGAGATTTTTCACTCCTGAATATGAGACAGAAGAAATCTTGAAAACTAAACTCTCTCCATCCTGTTGACTTTTCCTCAGCTGGACTCCCCCCCAGTCACGCCGGTCCCCCTCCCCATCTCTCGGGCCAGCAGCGCCGGCTCCACCCTGTCCTCCGCCTCCAGAACTCCCAGCAGCTCCCGCAGGAGGTCTCAGTCCCAGCTGTCCACAGGTACACACACACACACACACACACATGCTGCTGATTATTTCAGTTCTGTTAAACTTCCAGTTTTCATCCCATTCCCAGAGATATTTACCTTTTGGGTTGAGATCAGACTCTTTCAGCTGGAAACGCTCAACTATTTTTGTGCTTCTAGAAGTTAAACATTCAGACTGACACCATCATCCTGTAAATAAGCATCAGCAGCAGAAATGTATTGTGGGAAATGTAGGAGGCGAAAGTTAACGCTGACTCCTGAACGCTGCAGGTCTGAGCTGTAAGGGTGAAGGAGGATTCCCGCTGTCAGTCTGTCCTCCTCCTCCTTCCTCTGTGTCCTCATTCTGTGGTCTGATTGGTTGGTTTGCAGACAGACAGGTAGACAGAGCCAGCCCATTGGTGGGGGACGGTGGGCAGGTAGGTGGGGGTGTACGTGATGATTGGTGGATAACTTGGCATGGAAGCTTTCAGCATGGCATGGTGGCCCCTCCCTCCCGTCTCCTCCACCCGTCTAACACCCCCACCCTCCCTCCCTCCACCTCTAACCACAGAGCTTCTGTCAGCGCCTGCAGAACCGTGAGGCGGACCCGCTGGACCGGCTGGGTCCGCGGGGCCTGCTGAGTCCGCCAGACCCACAGACCTCCTGCTCTGTCTGTGTTGCCTGTTGAAATGTCGACTTCATTAAAGCTGAATCACAAGGAAACATTTCTGATTGGTTGGTTTCAACTGTTCTGCCGAGCAGCATCGGACTGGTTCTATCAAGTCCTGGACCTGTTTGCTCTGAAATCCATGAAACTGACCCACCTGCAGGTGGTTTCTGACTTCCTGCACGGTGTTTCCTCGTGACGTCAGAGTGTGGATGTTGGGAATGGTTTGGTGTCTGAATGAATCCTGGATCACGCCCTCCATGTCTTTTAAATCTGAAAACATCCCTCAACCTAACGGTAACTATGACAACAGAGCTGATGTTTCCAGGTGAAAGGGATCAGAACGTAACCAAGAATCAGCACATCGCAAAGCTCAAAGGTGGTTTTAAAGGTGCTATATGTGTTTTAATAAACAGGAAAAGATCGGACGTTAAAAATGTTTTTGTTACGCCACTGGTCCCTGGGATAGGCTCCGCCCCCTGACAACCTTAAATAGCTAAAACAAGTTGGCAAATTGATGAAAGTGTGGTAAATAAGAGGCAACTAAATATGGAGTTAAGTGTTCACTTCAGGTGTTTTAGCTCATCTGTAGGTCACCTGGTAGCTCACCTGGTATCTTACCTGTAGGTCAGTTTTAGTCTCTGTGTGGGAACCTCGCTACATGTCTCACATTGCTACCGTCAAATGTGCCAGAAAGATCCAAAACTGATCTCAGTGTCCTTCAGGTGCCTCTCTGGTTCCTCCTGCACTCAGACTTCACCCCCATCGTCCTGGACATTAGGTCCCGCCCCTACAGTGACCCGTCATCCTACAAGTCTAGAATCACAAGACCAGACAGGAAATTGAACTTTAAAAACAAAAACTTAAATATAGCACCTTTAAAGTCAGCTGATCTGAGGGTTTAGGAAAGGATCGTGGGAACTGACTGCAGACTGACAGCTCTTCAGAAGTATGGAAAGCCAAAAGGGTCATGTTTCACCTACTGATGATGAAAAAATTTATCTCTAATCTCAGAATTTTTCCAGAAGTTTAAAGCTGCCACAATTGCAGTTTTTTTTATTTTTAATGTTGTTTTTTCACGTTAACGAGGCTCACTTACAGGATAAATACATTTTTCTCTTGTTTACTGAAGATAACTACCTGCTACCTGGTTATCACGTCATAACCAGTTTATTTATTGACAACGAGATGGTGAAGATCAGCTTGACAGCGATTGGTTAACAGCTATTTGGTCAATTTTGGTCAGAGACGTTAAGTTGAGGCTCATTTTATTTTTTACTTGCTGTTCATGAAGCTGAGCCCAGGTAAAGAAAAAACTAATTTAACAGTTAATGATCATTTCCTCATCATTACATGAAGAAATAAACTTGTTATCTGAGATAATGTTAGAAAAATGTTTTTAGTCATGGCCGCTCTGGGCTTCCGTAGGTTTTCACATTTAGGAAAGTTTTTTTATATTTCGTTACTTTGAATGAAGGACTGATCTCAGCATTAAAATTAACTTCATTCATTATCTTTCATCTATTTCAATTTTAATTGCTGGAATAGGCTCCAGCCTCCTGCAACTCTGAAATGGTGTAGAAAATAAATGAATTTATCATTTAATCTTTAGTTTTCTGCTGAGAGTTTAAGCTTGCTTTGTGTCAGGTACGGCAACCTCAGAGGGACAAAACCCAAGAAAACAGGAAGTGTTTATTTTGTCAGCTTTTATAACAGCAGGTGATTGTAGCTGAAATATGAGTCTTCAGGCTTTTCGCACCTGCAGGATCAGGTGGTCTGAGGACTGTTCAGACTGAAACTGATGTTTCAGGTCTGAAGACAGAAAATAAACATGTTTTCATATTTATGGTCAGTGGAGTGGATGTGTGGTTGGACATGGTTGGATGTCATTGGATGAGTGGTTGGATGTTGTTGGTTGGGTTTGATGTGTGGTTGGATGTTGTTGGTTGGGTTGGATGTGTGGTTGGATGTTGTTGGTTGGGTTGGATGAGTGGTTGGACTTTGTTGGTTGGGTTGGATGTGTGGTTGGATGTTGTTGGTTGGGTTGGATGTGTGGTTGGATGTTGTTGGTTGGGTTTGATGTGTGGTTGGATGTTGTTGGTTGGGTTGGATGTGTGGTTGGATGTTGTTGGTTGGGTTGGATGAGTGGTTGAACATGGTTGGATGTCGGAGGAGTGGTTGAATGAGTGGTTGGATGTTGGTTGGTTGGAAAAGTGGTTGGATGTGTGGCTGGACATAGTTGGGTGTCGTTGGATGAGTGGTTGGATGTTGTTGGTTGGGTTGCATGAGTGGTTGGATGTTGTTGGATGAGTTGTTGGACGTGGTTGGATGTTGTTGGATGTCGTTGGACATGGCTGGATGTGGTTGGATGTGTGGTCGGATGTCGTTAGAATTGGTTGGGTGTGGTTGGATGAGTTGTTGGACATGGTAGGATGTGCCGTTGGATGTGGTTGGATGTGTTGTTGGACGTGGTTGGGTGTGTTGTTGGACGTGGTTGGGTGTGTTGTTGGACGTGGTTGGGTGTGTTGTTGGACTTGGTTGGATGTGTTGTTGGACTTGGTTGGATGTGTTGTTGGACGTGGTTGGATGTGTTGTTGGACTTGGTTGGGTGTGTTGTTGGACGTAGTTGGGTGTGTTGTTGGACGTGGTTGGGTGTGTTGTTGGACGTGGTTGGGTGTGTTGTTGGACGTGGTTGGGTGTGTTGTTGGACGTGGTTGGGTGTGTTGTTGGATGTTGTTGGATGTCGTTGGATGAGTTGTTGGACGTGGTTGGATGTGGTTGGATGTCGTTGGACATGGCTGGATGTGGTTGGATGTGTGGTTGGATGTCGTTAGAATTGGTTGGGTGTGGTTGGATGAGTTGTTGGACATGGTAGGATGTGCCGTTGGACGTGGTTGGATGTGTTGTTGGACTTGGGTGGGTGTGTTGTTGGATGTGGTTGGGTGTGTTGTTGGACTTGGTTGGATGTGTTGTTGGACGTGGTTGGGTGTGTTGTTGGACGTGGTTGGATGTGTTGTTGGACGTGGTTGGGTGTGTTGTTGGACGTGGTTGGATGTGTTGTTGGATGTTGTTGGATGTCGTTGGATGAGTTGTTGGACGTGGTTGGATGTCGTTGGACATGGTTGGATGTGGTTGGAAGTGTGGTTGGATGTCGTTAGAATTGGTTGGGTGTGGTTGGATGAGTTGTTGGACATGGTAGGATGTGCCGTTGGATGTGGTTGGATGTGTTGTGGTTGGATGTGTTGTTGGACATGGTGGAACAGCTGCTGACTGATGGACCTGTTTGTCTCTGCAGGACGATTGAAGCTGACTGCCTGAGAGATGGTGGATCATCCAGGTGGGACTGTGGGGTGTCGGCCAGCACCTTTCTGAACTTTCTGCAGCAGTGTCCCCCCCCCCCCCTTCCCAATCTGGACTGAGCTGAACCCCTGCCCTCCCCAGAACCAGTACATGCTCCCCAGTATTTCCAGTATTCTTGTTTCTTTGTACGGTTGCACTTTAAACTGATTTTCTGAGCTGCAGATGGAAGTTTGTTTAATCTCCTTTCATCTGGATTTTCTTTGTTTTAACAAAATTGTTTTAATTTAATTTTGACAGCGAGTGCAACATGTGACCTTTTTTGGGGGGCGGGGGAAGACACAAATCCTGTTGGTTTGGTTCCTGTTGAAGACCCGACCCCCCCAAAAGGAATTGTATTCTGACAGTTTGGACACATCAAACGGTATTTTAGGAAAAATTTAACTTAATGTGTCTCTTGTCCTCTTCTATAGTTTCTGGAGGTTGTCTCCTTGTCCTTACTGTCCTCCTTCATCCAATCAGGGTTGTCCACCGAGATGTCCAACAGGATGTGAGCAATAACAGGGTGTTTTCTGCTTTGGAGGAACTTTGAACCAAAATGTGCTCAAATCTGTCCTCTGAACATCTGGTGACCTCAGACAGAGCAGATGTGTAGCTGTAAACTCGGTGCTGGAATTAGCTGTTAGCTTTTAGCTGTTAGCAGAACTGAAACCGTCTGCTGCTTCAGGTTTCTATACTTTGTTTTTGTATTTCCTTTTTAATAAACACTCCAGAATGATCTCCCACTCCGATGGTCATGTTGGATTATTTGTAGGAGCTCTCTATAGAAAATAATGTTTGAAAACAGAAAAATGTTCTTGTAATACCACTTTGTACCACTAGATGGACTAGAGTTACTGCAGTGTCCAGTCTGCCCAGAAACCAGCAGAAGAAGAAGGACATTCTGGCGACACCATCCTCCTTCAGACTCCTGGGACATTTCAGATTGATCCATTTATAGGAAATAAAAATCTGGAGAGACGTTCATTGCTGTGGGAGGGGCTTAAACAGAAATACATCTGCTGGTTTCTGTCTCATATTTTTGTCTTTGATAAAAATGTCAAAATAAAAGTCTTAGTGAAACTGAGGATTTCAACTTCAGACTGGGGGTCTCACTCAGGACATGTTTTACATATTGTCACACTCCTAATTCAGAAGGGAAACGTCTCCATCAGCTTGTTGATGAGCGTTGCATTTTCAACATGTGCTGCAGCAGGAAACATCTAAAACCTGCAGGACTAAGTGGTCCAGAGGGGGAGCCTGTAAGCGACAGAAAACACTAGACTGTCCTGTTTGACTGACATGGATCCTGTTCCAGAAACCATCCGTCATTTCTCCGTTATGATGGCGAAACATGGAGAGGCACGATGGAGATCAGCCGGCTGGTTCTATGGATG